>NC_062282.1:154958727-155116912 GCF_902655055.1 Lutra lutra | reverse complement strand
TGAGGCCATATCTCTGTTGTCAGATCCGACATGCCTTGTTCCGAATACATAACCCTAACCATAACCCTAACCGTAAACATAAAACCAAACCCTAGCCCTAACACTAACCCTAAGCCTCATCCTAACCCGAAACCCAGGTTGGGTGCTCAGGCTTCCATCTGAAGAGTCCTGGTGCCCAAACTCTCCAGATTTTGGGGAGCCTTGATCTGCACTCCACATTTGCTCCTGAACCGAGGAGGAAAACATGCCTGCTAAAATGAGCTGAATATGCAGAGCGGGAGAAACCCGCATGCATCCCTTTGGCCACATCCACTTTAGGCGCCCTCCAGGACCAGGAACCAGGAGTCTGACGATTCTGGAGACACAAGTCCTCAACTCAGCCATAGGAAGAGGCCACATCAGTGCGGGCAGATCGGGCCTGCCATAGTCTGTTGGCCTAACCCTAACCCTAGGGTGGTTCTTCAGTCTTCCGTCCCCAATGGGCTGGCCAGTAGGTAATCCACTTTGGGAATTCCTTATCCATAACGCAGGACTCTGGGTGCCACAAACGTGGAAACTGTGCCATTTGGCCGTGTGTAGAACGTTCCTGGCAGGGGAAACATCCATCCCCCGGAAGACCCCCACGCCTTCTGAAGACATCCACACCAAAATCCTGGGGCCTGACCTGCCGCCAGGTGAACGCCCTCAACTCAGCCCTCCACAGAGCCTGACTTCGCACTGGCCCATCAGTCCTGCCATTCTCCCAGGACAAAACACTGACCCTAGGTTGCGTGTTCAGGCTCTGGACCCCAGATGCCTGACACCCAATTACTCCTATGGATGGAAGGATCAGAGTTATGGCAGGACTCAGCCTCTCAGCCAGGAGGAAACCATTTCATTGGGTGCCATCTACAACCCTCGGAGCGAGAAACTTCCATCCACCCTAAAGACACCCACAGCTTTTGAGGACATCCACACCAAAATCCTGGTGCCTGACGTGCTGCCAGAGCAACGCTCTCAACTCAGCCCTCCGCAGACCCTGACTTCGCACTGGCAAAGCAGGCCTCCCATTCTCCCAGGACTAAACCCTAGTCCTACGTTGTGTGTTCAGGCTCTGGACTCCGGAGGCCTGACACCCAATTCCTGCCATGGATGGGAGCATCAGACTGACGGCAGGACTCAGGCCCTCAGCAGGAGAAAAGGGATTCTTTGGGTGCCATCTACTATCCTCAGAGCGTGAAAACCAGCATGCTTCCCTGAGGCCATTCCCGCCCTCTTTGCCCCTGCAGGCCCAAAACACAGGGCCTAAGGAACCACCTAAGCCCCGCCCTCAACTCAGCCCTTGGGTGAGGCCATATCTGTGTTGTCAGATCCGACATGCCTTGTCCCGAAGACATAAACCTAACCCTAAACCTAAAGCTAACCATAATCCAAAGCCCAGGTTGGGTGCTCAGGCTTCCATCCAGAGAGGCCTGGTTCCCAAACTCTCCAGATGAGAGAGCCCTGAGCTGAACTCAAAAACTGCATGTGATGCCAGGACGAAACCATGCAATTTGAAATCAGCTGAATCCACAGAGTGGGAGAAACCCGCATCCACGTCATGCACCCTCCAGGACCAGGAACCAAAAGTCTGACAATCCTGCAGACACAAGCCCTCAACTCAGCCATAGAAAGAGGCCACGTTAGCGCAGGCAGATTGAGCCTGCCATGACCTGTCAGCCTAACCCTAACCCAAAGGTGGTTCTTCAGACATCCATCCCTAGTGGCCTGGCCCGGTAGCCCTCCAGTTTGGAGACTCCTTATTCACAACACAGGACTCTGGGCGCCACCCATGTGGAAACTGTGCCTTTCGGCCTGGTGCACGACCCTGTTGGCGGGAGAAAGCTCCATCACCCCTAAAGACGACCATACCTTCTGAGGACATCCACACCAAAATCCTGGAGCCTGATGCGCCACCAGATCAATGCCCTCAACTCAGCCCTCCTCAGAGCCCGACTTCCCACTGACACATCAGGCCAGCTAATCGCCCAGGAGCAAACCCTAACCCTATGTTGCATGTTCAGCCTCAGGACCCTGGAGGCCTGACACCCAATTCCTCCCATGGAAGGAAGGATCAGACTTATGGCAGGACTCAGCCTCTGAGCCATGAGAAAACCGTTTCGTTGAGTGCCATCTACTACCCTCAGAGCGGTAGAAATCAGCATGCTCCCCTGAGGGCATTCCCGCCCTCTTTGCATCTGCAGGCTGAAAACCCAGGGCCTGAGGAATCTCTTAAGCCCCGTCTCAACTCAGCCCTTGAGTGAGGCCATATCTATGTCATCAGATCAAACATGCCTTGTCCCGAAGACAAAACCCCAACCATTACCCTAACCCTAAGCCTAAGCCTAAGCCTAAGCCTAAGCCTAAGCCTAACCCAAAGCTCAGGTTGGGTGCTGGAGGCTTCCGTCCGAAGAGGCCTGTTTCGCAAACTCTCCAGATGGGGAAACTGTGAGCTGCACTCCAAAATTGCACGTGATTCCAGGAGGAAACCATGCATTTTGAAATGAGCTGAATCCGCAGAGCAGGACAAACCCGCGTGCATGCCCTGGACCACATCCACGTTAGGCGCCCTCCAGGACCAGGAACCAGGAGTCTGATGATCCTGCAGAAACAAGCCCTCATCTCAGCCATAGGCAGAGGCCACGTTAGCAAGGGCAGATTGAGCCGGCCATGCTCTGTCGGCCTAACCCTAACCCTAGAATGGTTCTTCAGACCTCATCCCGTGTGGCCTGGCCCAGAAGCCCTAGATTGGAGACTCCTTATTCACAACACAGGACTCTGGGTGCCACCCACGTGGAAAATGTGCCATATGGCCGTGTACAGAACCCTCCTGGCAGGAGAAACCTCCATCCCCCATAAAGACACGCACACCTTCCGAGGATATCCACACCAAGCTCCCAGAGCCTGACGCGCCGCCAGACCAAAACCCTCAACTAAGCCCTCCGCAGAGTCTGAATTCGCACTGACACATCAGGACCGCTATACTTCCAGGAGCAAACCCTCACCCTAGTTTGCAAGTTAAGCCTCGGGACTCTGGAGGCCTGACACCCAATTCCACCCATGGATGGGAGCATCAGACTGACGTTAGGACTCAGTCTCTCAGCCAGGAGAAAACCGTTTCATTGGGTGCCATCTACTAACCTCAGAGAGGTAGAATGCAGCATGCTCCCCTGAGGCCATTCCCGCAATCTTTGACCCTTCAGGACCAAAACCCAGGGCCTAGGGAACCTCCTAAGACCCGCTCTCAAATCAGCCCCTGTGTGAGGCCATATCTGTGTTGTCAGATCTGAAATGCCTTGTCCCAAAGACATAATCCTAACCCTAAACTTAACACTAACCCTATCCCTAAAACCTAACCCAAACCCTCAGCCTAATCCTAACCTGAAGCCCAGGTTTGGTGCTCAGGCTTCTGTTTGAAGAGGCCTGGTTCCCAAACTCTCCAGTTTTGGGGAGTTTTGATCTGCACCCCACCTTTGCCCCTCATCCCAGGAGGAAACCATGCCTTTTGAAATGAGCTGAATCCACAGAGCGGGAGAATCCCATATGCATCCCCTAGGCCACATCCACATTAGGTGCCCCGCGTGACCAGGAACCAGGGGACTGATGATCCTGCAGACACAAGCCCTCATCTCAGCCATAGCAAGAGGCCATATGAGCGCAGGCAGAATGGGCCTGCCATAGCCTGTTGGCCTAACCCTAAACCCTGGGTGGTTCTTCAGACTTCCGTCCCCAGTGGCCTGGCCTGCTAGCCCTCCACTTTGGAGACTCCTTATTCACAATGCAGGATTCTGGGTGCCACCCACTTGGAAACTGTGCCATTTGGCCGTGTGCAGAACCTTCCTGGCGGGAGAAACCTCCATCCCCGCTAAACGCCCACACCTTCCGAGGACATCCACAGCAAAATCCCGGTGGCTGACGCGCTGCCAGACCAATGCCCTCAATGCAGCCCTCGGCAGAGCCTAACTTCGCACTGAGACATCAGGCCAGCTATTCTCCCAGGAACAAACCCTAACCCTAGGTTGCATGTTCAGGCTTTGGACCCTGGAGGACTAACACCCAATTCCTCCCATGGATGGGAGCATCACTCTGACGGTAGAACTCAGCCTCTCAGCCATGAGAGGACCATTTTATTGGGGGCCATCTACCGCCCTTAAAGCAGTAGAAACCAGCATGCTCCCTTGAGTCCATTCACACAAACTTTGCTCCTGCAGGCTCAAGACCCAGGGCCTGAGGAACCTCCTAGGCCTCACTCTCAACTCAGCCCTTGGGTGAGTCCATATCTGTGTTGTCAGATCCGACATGCCTTGTCCCGACAACATAAACCTAACCCTAACCCTAAGCCTAACCCTAACCCTAAACCGAAGCCCAGGTTGGGTACTGAGGCTTCCATCCGGACAGGCCTGAATCCCAAACTCTCCAGATTTGGGGAGCTGTGATCTGCACCCCATATTTGCTCCTGATCCCAGGAGGAAACCATGTCTTTTGAAATGAGCTGAATCCGAAGTGGGTGAGAAACTCGCATGCATCCTTTGGGCCACATCCACGTTAGGTGCCCAGCTAGACCCAGAACCAGGAGTCTGACGATCCTCCAGACACTAGCCCTCAACTCAGCCATAGGAAGAGGCCACATTAGCGTGGGCAGATTGAGCATGCCATGCCTTGACGGCCTAACCCAAACCCGAGGGTGGTACTTCAGACTTCCATCCCCAGTGGCCTGGCCCAGGGGGCCCTCCACTTTGGGGACTCCTCATTCAAAACACAGGACTCTGGGTGCCACCCATGTGGAAACTGTGCCATTTTGCCGTGAGCAGAACCCCCCTGGAGGGAGTAACCTCCATTTCTCCTAAAGACGCCCACACCTTCCGAGGACAATCACACCAAAATTCCAGAGCCTGATGCGTTGCCAGACCAGCGCCCTCAACTCAACCCTTCAAAGAGACTTTCTTCACACTGACACATCAGGCCAGCTAATCTCCCAGGAGCAAACCCTAACCGTAGGTTTCATGTTCAGACTCTGGACCCCGGAGGCCTGACACCCAATTCCTCCCACAGATGTGTGCATCAGACTGACAAAAGGACTCAGCCTCTCAGCCAGGAGAAAACCGTTTAATTGGTTGCCATCTTCTACCCTCAGAATGGTAAAAACCAGCATGTTCTCCTGAGGACATTCCCGCCCTCTTTGCCCCTACAGGCCCAAAACCCAGGGCCTGAGAAACCCCTAAGTCCTGCTCTCAACTCAGCCCTTGTGTGAGGTCATGTCTGTGCTGTAAGATCCGACAAGCCTTGTTCCGAAGACATAACCCTAACCCTAACCCTATCCCTAAAACCTAACCCTATCCCTAAGCGTAATCATAACCCAAAGCTCAGGTTGTGTGCTCAGACTTCCATCCGAAGAGGACTGGTTCCCAAACTCTCCAGATTCTGGGAGCCTTGATATGCACCCATATTTGCTACTGATCCCAAGAGGAAACCATGCCTTTTGAAATGAGCTGAATCTGCAGAGCGGGAGAAACCCACATGCATCCCTTGGGCCACATCCACGTTAGGTGCCCACCAACACCAGGAACCAGGATTCTGACGATCCTGAAGACAAAAGCCCTCATCTCAGCCATTGGAAGAGGCTACATCAGCGCAGGCAGATCGGGCCTACCATAGCCGGTCAACATATCCCAAACCCTATGGTGGCAATTCAGACTTCCATCCCTAGTGGCATGGCCCATTAGTCCTCCACTTTGGGGATTCCTTATTCACAGTGCAGGACTCTGGGTGCCATCCACGTGGAAACTGTGTCATTTGGCCATGTGCAGAACCCTCATGGTGGGAGAAACCTCCATCCCCCATAAATACACCCACACCTTCCAAGGACATCCATACCAAAATCCCGGAGCCTGATGGGCCCCCAGGCCAACGCCCTCAACTCAGCCCTCTGCAGAACCTGAATTCTCACTGGCACATCAGACCTGCCATTCACCAGGACCAAACCCTGACCCTAGGTTGCGTGTTCAGACTAAACCCTGGAGCCTGACACCCAATTCCTCCCATGGATGAGAGCATAAGACTGATGGCAGGACTCAGCCTCTCAGGCAGGAGAAAACCGATTCATTGGGTGCCATCTGCTACACTCAGAGCGGTAGAAACCAGTATGCTCCCCGGAGGCCATTCCCTCCCTCGTTGGCCTTGCAGACTAGAAACCCTAAGGGTGAGGTACCTCCTAAACCCACTCTCAACTCAGACTTGGGTGAGGCCATATCTGTGTTGTCAGATCCAACCTGCCTTGTCCCAAAGACATAAACCTAACCCTAACCGTAACCCTTAGCCTAACCTTAACCCGAAGCCCAGATTGGGTGCTCAGGCTTCCTTCCAGAGAGGCCTGGTTCCCAAACCCTCCAGATGGGGGAGCCCTGAGCTGCACTCAAAAATTGCATGTGATTCCAGAAGGAAACCATGCGTTTTTAAATGAACTGAGTCCGCAGAGCTTGAGAAACCGGCATGCCTCCCTTGGGCCACATCCACGTTAGGCGCCCTCCAGAACCAGGAACCAGGAGTCTGATGATCCTGCAGAAATAAGCTCTCAACGCAGCCATAGGAAGAGGCCATGTTATCGAGGGCAATTGAGCCTGCCATGACCTGTTGGCCTTACCCTAACCCTAGGGTGGTTCTTCAGTCTTTCATACTGAGTGGCCTGGCCTGGTAGCCCCCCACTGTGGAGACTCCTTATTCACAAGACAGGACTCTAGGTGCCACACATGTGGAAAGTGTGCCATTTGGCCGTGTGCAGAACCCTCCTGGCGGGAGAAACCTCCATCCCCGAGAGGAGACCCACACCTTCCAAGGACATCCACACCAAAATCCCGGAGCCTGACATGCCGCCAGTCCAACGCCCTCAACTCAGCCCTTCGCACAGCCTGACTTAGCACTGACATTTCAGGCCAGCTACTTTCCGAGGAGCAAACCATAACCCAGGTTGCGTGTTCAGGCTCTGGAACCACAGACCTGACATCCAATTCCTCCTGTGGATGGAAGGATCAGATTTACAGCAGGACTCAGCCTCTCAGCCATGAGAAAACCATTCCATTGTGTACAATCTACTACCCTCAGAGCAGTAGTAACCAGCATGCTCCCCAGAGGCCATTCCCGCCCTCTTTGCCCCTTCAGGTTAAAAACCCAGGGCCTGAGGAACGTCCTAAGCCCCACTCTCATTTCAGCCCCTGAGTGCGGCCATATCTGTGTTGTGAGATCCGACATGCCTTGTCCCAAAAACATAACCCTAACCCTAACCCTAACACTAACCATAACCCTAATCTTAAGCCTAATCCTAACCTGAAGCCCAGGTTGGGTGCTCAGGCTTCCATCCGAAGAGGCCTGGTTACCAAACTCTCCAGATTTGGGGAGCCTTGATATGCAACCATATTTGCCCCTGATCCCAGGAGGAAATCATGCCTTTTGAAATGACCTGAATCCACAGAGCGAGAGAAATGTGCATGCATCCCTTGGCCCACATCCATATTAGGCGCCCACCAGGGCAAGGAACCATGATTCTGACGATCCTGCAGACACATGCCCTCAACTCAGCCATAGGAAGAATCCAGGTCTGTGTGGGCAGATCGGGCCTGCCATAGCCTGTTGGCCTAACACTAACCCTAGGGTGGTTCTTCAGACGTCCTTCCCCAGGGGCCTGGCCCATTAGTCCTCCAGTTTGGGGATTCCTTATTAACAATGCAGGACACTGGGTGCCACGCACATGGAAAATGCCATTTGGCTGTGTAGAGAACCCTCCTGGTGGGAGAAACATGATCCCCCTTAAATGCCCCCACAAGTTCTGAGGACATCCCCACAAAAATCCCGGAGTCTGACACACGGCTAAACCAACGCCCTCAATTCAGCCTTCCACAGAGCCTGACTTCCCACTGGCACATCAGGCCTGCCATTCTCCCAGGACCAAACACTAGCCCTAGGTTGCTTGTTCAGTCTCAGGACCCCGGAGGCCTGACACCCAATTCCTCCCATGGATGGGAGCATAAGACTGACGGCAGTACTCAGGCTCTAAGCCAGGAGAAAACCATTTCATTGGGTGCCATCTACTACCCTCAGAGTGGTAGAAACCAGTATGCTCCCCGGAGGCCATCCTGCCAGCTTTGACCCTGAAAGTCCAAAAACCAGGGCCTGAGGTACCTCCTAAGCCCCGCTCTCAACTCAGACTTGGGTGAGGCCATATCTGTGTTGTCAGATCCGACATGCCTTGTTCCGAAGACATAAACCTAACCCTAAGCCTAACCATAACCTGAAGCCCAGGTTGGGTGCTCAGGCATCTGTCCAGAGAGGCCTGGTTCCTAAACTCTCCAGATGGGGGAGCTCTGAGCTGCACTCAAAAATTTCATGTGATTGCAGGAAGAATCCATGCGTTTGGAAATGAGCTAAATCCGCAGAGCTTGAGAAACCCTCATGTATCCCTTGGGCCACATCCACTTTACGTGCCCTCAAGGACCAGGAAACAGGAGTCTGACGATCCTGCAGACAGAAACCCTCAAATCATCCATAGGAAGAGGCCATGTTAGCGCCAGCAGATTGAGCCTGCCGTTCCCTGTCGGCCTAACCCTAACCCGAGGGTGGTTCTCCAGATTCCCAGCCCAGTGGCCTGGCACTGTAGCCCTCCACTTTGGAGATTCCTTATCCACAACACGGGACTCTGGGTGCCACCCACATGGAAACTGTGCCATTTGGCCGTGTGCAGAACCATCCTGGCGGGAGAAACCTCTATCCCCCTAAAGACACCCCTACATTTCGAGTACATCCACACCAAGATCCCGGAGCCTGACATGCCACCAGACCAACACCCTCATCACAGTCCTCCGCAGAGCCTAACTTTGCACTGACACATCAGGCCAGCTATTCAGCCAGGAGCAAACAGTAACCCTAGGTTGCATGTTCAGGCTCAGACCCTGGAGGCCTGACACCAAATTCCTCCCGTGGATGGAAGGAACAGACTTACTGCAGGACTCAGCCTCTCAGCCACAAGAAAACCATTTCATTGAGTGCCATCTACTACCCTCAGAGCGGTAGAAACCAGCATGCTCCACTGAGGCCATTGTCGGACCATTACCCCAACAGGCTAAAAACGGAGGGCCTGAAGGAAACTCCTAAGCCCCACTCTCAACTCAGCCCTTGATTGAGGCCCTATCTGTGTCGTCAGATCCAACATGCCTTGTCCCGTAGACATAACCCTAACCCTAACCCTAACCCTAACCCAAAGCCCAGGTTGCGTGCTCAGCCTTCCATCCATAGAGGCCTGATTCCCAAACTCTCCAGATTTGGGGAGCCCTGATATGCAACCATATTTGCTCCTGATCCCAGGAGGAAACCATGCCTTTTGAAAGGAGCTGAATCCGCAGAGTGGGAAAAACCTACAAGCATCCCTTGGACCATGTCCACGTTAGTCTCCCACCATGACCAGGAACCAGGAGTCTGACGATCCTGCAGACACAGTCCCTCAACTCAGCTATAGGAAGATGCCAGGTGAGCAAGGGCAGATAGGGCCTGCCATAGCCTGTTGGCCTAGCCCTAATACTAGGGTGGTTCCTCAGACATCCTTCCCCAGTGGCCTAGCCCAGTCAGTAGCCCTCCACATTGGGGACTCCTTATTCACAACACAGGACTCTGGGTGCCACCCATGTGGAAACTGTGCCATTTGGCCCTGTGCAGAACCTTTGTGGCAGGAGATACCACCATCCCCCCTACAGACGCCCACACTTTTTGAGGACATCCACACTAAAATCCCGGAGCAAACGTGCCGCCAGACCAACGCCCTCAAATTAGCCTTAATGCAGAGCCTGACTTCGCAGTGACACATAAGGCCCGCTATTTTCAGAGGAGCAAACCCTAACCCTAGGTTGTGTGTTCAGGCTCTGGACCCCAGAGGAACCTCCTAAGACCCGCTCTCAACTCAGCCCGAGGGTGAGGCCATATCTGTGTTGTCAGATCTGACATGCCTTTTCCCGACGACATAAACCTAACCCTACCCTTAAGCCTAACCCTAACCCGAAGTACAGGATGGGTGCTCAGGCTTCCGTCCAGAGAGGCCTGTTCCCCAAACTCTCCAGATTGGGGAGCCCTGAACTGCACTCAAAAATTGCATGGGATTCCAGGAAGAAACCATGCGTTTTGAAATGAGCTGAATCCGCAGAACAGGAGAAACCTGCATACATCCCTTGGGCCACATCCACGTTAGGCGCCCTCCAGGACCAGGTACCAGAAGTCTGACGATCCTGCACAAACAAGCCCTCAACTCAGCCATAGGCAGAGGAGATGTTAGCAAGGGCAGATTGAGCCTGCCATACACTGTCGGCCTAACCCTAAGCCTAGGATGGTTCTTCAGACTACCCACCCGAGTGGAATGGCCTGGTAGCCCTCCACTTTGGAAACTCCTTATTCACAACACAGGACTCTGGGTGCCACCCACGTGGAAACTGTGTTATTTGGCCTTGTGCAGAACCCTCCTGGTGAGAGAAACGTCCATTCCCCTAAAGACTCCCACACCTTCCGAGAACATCCACACCTAAAACCCGGAGCCTGACATGCCGCCAGACCAATGGCCTCAACTCAGCCTTCTGCAGAGCCTGACTACGCAATGACACATCAGGCCAGCTATTCTCCCAGGAGCAAACCCTAACCCTGGTTGCGTGTTCAGCCTTGGGACCCCAGAGGCTTGACACCCAATTCTTCCCATGGATGGGAGCATCAGACTGACGGCAGGACTCGACCTCTCAGACAGGAGAAAACCGTTTCATTGGGTGCCATCTACTATACTCAGAGCGGTACAAACTAGTATGCTCCCCAGAGGCCATTCCTGCCCGCTTTGCTCCTTCAGGCCCAAAACCCAGAGCTTGAGGAACCTCCTAAGCCCCACTCTCAAATCAGCCTTGGGTGAGGTCATATCTGTGTTGTCAGATCCGACATGCCTTTTCTCGAATACATAAACCTAACCCTAACCCTAACCCTGAGCCTAACCCTAACCGAAGTACAGGATGGGTGCTCAGGTTTCCGTCTGGAGAGGCCTGGTTCCCAAACTCACCACATGGAGCCCTGAGCTGCACTCAAAAATTGCACGTGAATCCAGGAAGAAACCATGCAATTTTTTTTTTTTTTGTTTAAGAATTTATTTATTGGATAGAGAGAGATCATAAGTAGGCAGAGAGGTAGGCAGAGAGAGAAAGGGAAGCAGGCTCCCTGCTGAGCAAAGAGCCTGATGCGGGGCTCGATCCCAGAACCCTGAGATCATGACCTAAGTCGATGGCAGAGGCTTAAACCACTGAGCCACCCAGGTGCCCCGAAACCATGTGTTTTGAAATGAGCTGAATCCGCAGAGCGGGAGCAACCCGCATGCATCCCTTGGGCCACATCCACGTTAGGCGCCCTCTAGGACCAGGAAACAGGAGTCTGACGATCCTGCACAAACAAGCCCTCAACTCAGCCATAGGCAGAGGCCACGTTAGAAAGGGCAGATTGAGCCTGCCATGCCCTGTTGGCCTAACCCTAACCCTAGGGTGGTTCTTCAGACTTCCGACCCCAATTGCCTTGCCCGGTACCCCTCCAGTTTGTAGACTCCTTATTCACAAGACAGGACTCTGGGTGCCACCCATTTGGAAATGGTGCCATTTGGCTGTGTACAGAACCCTCCTGGCAGGAGAAACCTCCATGCCCAGTAAAGATGCCCACACATTCTGAGGACATCCACACCAAGATCCCGGAGCCTGATGCACCACCAGGCCAATGCCCTCAACTCAGTCCTCCGCAGAGCCTGACTTCGCACTGACACATCAGGCCAAGTAATCTCCCAGGAGAAAACCTTAACCCTAGGTTGTGTGTTCAGGCTCTGGACCCCAGATGCCTGACACCCAATTCCTTCCTTGGATGGGAGCATCAGACTGACAGCAGGACTCAGGCTCTCAGCCAGGAGAAAACCATTTCATTGGGTGCCATCTGCTAAACTCAGAGGGGTGGAAACCGGCATGCTCCCCTGAAGCTCTTTGCACCTGCAGGCCAAACACCCAGTGCCTAAGGAAACTCCTAAGCCACGGCCTCAACTCAGCCCTTGTGTGAGTCCATATATGTGTTGTGAGATCCGACATGCCTTGTCCCAAAGACATAAACCTAAACCAAAACCTAACCCTAAGCCTAACCCTAACCCGAAGCCCAGGTTGGGTTCTCAGGCTTCCATCCAGAGAGGCCTGTTCCCAAACTCTCCAGATGGGGGAGCCCTGAGCTACACTCAAAAATTGCACGTGATTCCAGGAAGAAACCAAGCGTTTAGAAATGAACTGAATCCGAAGAGCGGGAGAAACCCGCATGCATCCCTTGGGCCACATCCACGTTAGGCACCCTCCAGGACCAGGAAACAGGAGTCTGACGATGCTGCACAAACAAGCCCTCAACTCAGCCATAGGAAGAGGTCACGTTAGCAAAGGCAGATTGAGCCTCCCATGCCCTGTCGGCCTAACCCTAACCCTAGGGTGATTCTTCAGAATCCCGACCCGAATGGCCCGGCCTAGTAGTGCTCCAGTTTGTAGACTCCTTATTCACAACACAGGAATCTGGGTGCCACCCTCGTGGAAACTGTGCCATTTGGCCGTGTATAGAACCCTCCTGGCGTGAGAAACCTCCATCCCCAGTAAAGATGCACACACATACCGAGGACATCCACACCAAGATCCTGGAACCTGATGCGCAGCCAACCAATGCCCTCAACTCAGCCCTACGCAGAGCCTTGACTTTGCCCTGTCACATCAGGCCAGCTAATCTCCCAGAAGCAACCCTAACCCTAGGTTGCGTGTTCAGACTCTGGACCCCAGAAGCCTGATACCCAATTCCTCCTGTAGATGGAAGGATCAGACTTACGGCAGGACTCAACCTCTCAGCCACGAGAAAACCGTTTCATTGAGTGCCATCTACTACCCTCAGAGCGGTAGAAACCAGCATGCCCCCTGAGGCCATTCCCGCCCTCTTTGCCCCTACAGGCTAAAAGCCAAGGGCCTGAGGAACCTCCTAAGACCCACTCTCAACTCAGCCCTTGAGTGAGACCATATCTGTGTCGTCATATCCAACATGTCTTGTCCTGAAGACATAACCCCAACCCTAACCCTAACCCTACCCTAACCCTAACCCTAACCCTAACCATAAGCCTAATCCTAAACCGAAGCCCAGTTTGCAAGCTCAGGCTTCCTACGGAAGAGGCCTGGTTCCCAAACTCTCCAGATTTGGGGAGCATTGATATGCACCCATATTTGCTCCTGATCCCAGGAAAAAGCATGCCTTTTGCAATGAGCTGAATCCGCGGAGCGGGAGAAAACAGCATGCATCCCTTTCGCCACATCCACGTTAGGCGCCCTCCAGGACCAGGAACCAGAAGTCTGACAATCCTGCAGACACAAGCCCTCAACTCAGCTATAGGTACATGACAGGTGAGCGCGGGCAGATAGGGCCTGCTTTAGCCTGTTGGCCTAACACTAAGTCTAGGGTGGTTCTTCAGACTTCCTCCCCAGTGGCCTGGCCTGGTAGCCCTCCAGTTTGGAGACTCCTTATTCACAACAGAGGACTCTGGGTGCCACCCACATGGAAACTCTACCATTTGGCCATGTGCAGAACCCCCTTGGTGGGAGAAACCACCATCCCCCCTTAAGACTCCCACATTTTCCGAGGACATCCCCATCAAAATAACGGAGACTGATGCACCACCAGACCAGCGCCCTCAACTCAGCCCTCCGCAGAGTCTGACTTCGCAGTGACACATCAGGCTAGCTATTCTCTCAGGAGCAAACCCTAACCCTACGTTGCGAGTTCAGGCTCTGGAACCCAGATGCCTGACACCAAATTCATGCCATGGATGGGTTCATCTGACTGATGGCAGGACTCAGGCTCACAGCCAGGAGAAAACAGTTTCTATGGTTGCCATCTACTGCCCTCAGAACGGTAGAAACCAGCATGCTCCCCTGAGGCAATTCCCAAACACTTTGTTGCTGCAGGCTCAAAACCCAGGGCCCGAGGAGCCTCCTAAACTCCGCTCTCAACTCAGCCTTAGGTGAGGCCATATCTGTGTTGTTAGATTAGACATGCTTAACCCGAATACATAAACTAACCCTAACCCTAACCCTAAGCCGAAGTCTAAGATGGGTGCTCAGGCTTCCTTCCAGAGAGGCCTGGTTCCCAAACTCTCCAGTTGGGGGAGCCCTGAGCTGCACTCAAAAATTTCACGTGATTCCAGGAAGAAACCAGGCGTTTAGAAATGAGCTGAATCTGCAGAGCAGGAGAAACCCGCATGGATCCCTTGGGCCACATCCACGTTAGGTGCCCTCCAGGACCAGGTACCAGGAGTTTGACCATCCTGCAGAAACAAGCCCTCAGCTCAGCCATAGGCAGAGGCCATGGTAGCAGGGGCATATTGAGCCTGCCATGCCCTGTCGGCCTAACCCTAACACGAGGGTGCATCTTCAGACTCTCGTCCCGAGTGAGCTGGCCCAGTAGCCCTCCATTTTGGAGACTCCTTATTCACAACACTGGACTCTGGGTGCCACCCACGTGGAAACTGTGCTATTTGGCCATGTGCAGAACCCTCCTGGCGAGAGAAACGTCCATTCCCGTAAAGACTCCCAAACCGTCTGAGGACATCCACACCAAAATTCAGGAGCCTGTCACGCTGCCAGACCAACGCCCTCAACTCAGCCTTCCGCAGAGCCTGAATTCGCACTGACACGTCAGGCCAGCTATTCTCCCAGGAGCAAACCCTAACCCTGGTTGCGTGTTCAGCCTAGGGACCCTGGAGGCCTGAGACCCAACTCCTCCCAAGGATGGGAGCATCAGACTGAAGGAAGGACTCAAACTCTCAGCCAAGAGAAAACCGTTTCATTGGGTGCCATCTACTACACTCAGAGCGGTAGAAACCAGTTGCTCCCTGGAGGCCATTCCAGCCCGCTTTGCTCCTGCAGACCCAAAACCCAGGGCTTGAGATACCTCCTAAGCCCCACTTTCAACTCCGCCTTGGGTGAGGCCATATATGTGTTGTCAGATCCGACATGCCTTGTCCCGACGACATAAACTAGCCCTAACACTAACCCTAAGCCTAACCCTAACCGGAAGCCCAGGTTGGGTGCTCAGGCTTCCGTCCGGAGTCGCCTGGTTCCCAAACTGTCCAGATGGGGGAGCCCTGAACTGCACTCAAAAATTGCATGTGATTCCAGGAAGAAACCAAGCGTTTAGAAATGAGCTGAATCCACAGAGCAGGAGAAACACCCAAACATCCCTTGGGCCACATCCACGTTAGGCGCCCTTCAGGACCAGGAAACAGGAGTCTGACGATCTTGCAGAAACAAGCCCTCAACTCAGCCATAGGCAGAGGCCACGTTAGAAGTGCAGATTGAGCCTGCCATGCCCTGTCGGCCTAACCCTAAGCCTAGGGTGGTTCTTCAGACTACCCACCCGAGTGGCCTGGCTTGGTAGCCCTCCACTTTGGAGACTCCTTATTCACAACACAGGACTCTGGGTTCCACCCACGTGGAAACTGTGCCATTTGGCCCTGTGCAGAACCCTTCTGGCGGGAGAAATCTCCAACCCCAGTAAAGACGCCCACACATTCCGAGGACATCTACACCAAGATCCCGGAGAATGACGTGCCACCAGACCAATGCCCTCAAATCAGCCCTCCACAGAACATGACTTCACACAGACACATCAGGTCAGCTAATTTCCCAGGAGCAAACCCTAACCCTAGGTTGCGTGTTCAGGCTCTGGACCCCAGAGGCCTGACACCCAAATCCTCCTGTGGATGGAAGGATCAGACTTACGGCAGGACTCAACCTCTCAGCCACGAGAAAATCATTTGAGTGCCATCTACTACCCTCAGAGAGGTAGAAACCAGCATGCTCCCCTGAGGCCGTTCCTGCCCTCTTTGCCCCTACAGGCTAAAAACCCAGGGCCTGAGGAACCTCCTAAGCCCCACTCTCAACTCAGCCCTTGAGTGAGGCCATATCTGTGTCATCATATCCAACATGCCTTGTCCCGAAGACATAACCCCAACCCTAACCCTGACCCTAGCCCTAACCCTAACCCTAAGCCTAAGCCTAATCCTAACCCGAAGTCCAGGTTAGGTGCTCAGGCTTCCATCCGAAGAGGCCTGGTTCCCAACTCTCCAGATTTGGGGAGCCTTGATCCTAACCCCGTATTTGCTCCTGATCCGAGAAGGAAACCATGCCTTTGGAAATTAGTTGAATACGCAGAGCGGGAGAAACTCACATGCATCCCTTGGGCCACATCCACCATAGGCACCCAACAGGACCAGGAACCAGGAGTCTGATGATCCTGCAGACACAAGCCCTTCTCAGCCACAGGAATAGGCATGTCAGCATGGGCAGATCGGGCCTTACATGCCCTGTCGGCCCATCCCTAACTTTAGGGTGGTTCTTCAGACTTCCTTCCTCAGTGGCCTGGCCCGGGAGCCCTCCACTTTGGGGACTCCTTATTCACAATGCAGGACTCTGGGTGCCACCCATATGAAAACTGTGCCATTTGGCCGTGTGCAGAACCCTGCTGGTGGGAGAAAGCTCCATCCCCCCTAAAGATCCCCATACTTCCTGAGGACACTCACATCAATATCCCGGAATAGGACTGTCCTCCAGACAAAGGCCCTCAACTCAGCCCTCCGCAGAGCCTGACATCGCACTGGCACATTAGGCCTGCCATTCTCCCAGGACCAAACACTTACCCTAGGTTGCGTGTTCAGACTCTGGACCCCAGAGGCCTGACACCCAATTCTTCTCAATAATGGGAGCATCATACTGACGGAAGGACTCAACCTCTCGTCCAGGAGAAAACCGTTTCATTGCATGCCATCGACTACCCTCAGGGTGGTAGAAACCCGCATACTCCCCTGAGGCCATTCCCGCCCGCTTTGCACTTCAGGCCCAAAACTCAGGGCCTGAGGAGCCTCAAAGGGTGCTATCTACAATCCTCCAAGTTGTAGAAGCCAGCATGCTCCACTGAGGCCATTTTCGCTGGTTTTCCCCTGCAAGCCAAAACCCAGGGCCCGAGGAGCCTCCTGGGCCCTGCACTCAACTCAGCACTTGGGGGAGGCCATATCTGTGTTGTCAGTTCTGACATGCCTTGTCCCAAAGACATAACCCTAACCCTAACAATAACCCTAGCCCTAACCCTAAGCCTAAAGCTAACCCGAAGCCCAGGTTGGGTGCTCAGGCTTCCGTCTGGAGAGGCCTGGGACCCAAACTCTCCAGATGGGGGGGCCCTGAGCTGCACCCCACAATTGCTCCTGATCCCAGGAGGAAACCATGCGTTTTGAAATGAGCTGAATCCGCAGAGTGGGAGAAATCCGCATGCATCCCTTGAGCCACATCCATGTTAGGCTCCCACCAGGACCAGGAACCAGGAGTCTGACCGTCCTACAACACAAGCCCCCAACTCAGGCATAGGAAGAGGCCATGTCAGCGCAGGCAGATAGGGCCTGCCATGCCATGTCAGCCTAACCCTAACCCTAGGGTGGTTCTTCAACTTCCATCCCCAGTGGCCTGGCCTGGTAGCCCAGCACTTTTGGACTCCTTATACACAAAGCAGGACTCTGGGCACCACCCACGTGGAAACTATGCCATTTGGCCATATGCAGAACCCTCTTGGCGGGAGAAACCTCCATACACCCTTTAGACCACCACACCATGCGAGGACATCCACACCAAAATCACACCAAAATTGAGGTGGTCGTGCTGCCAGACCAACGCCCTCAACTCAGCCCTCCGCAGAGCCTGACTTCGCACTGACACATCAGGCCTGCCATTCTCCCAGGACCAAACCCTAGCCCTAGGTTTTGTGTTCAGGCTCTGGATCCCGGAGGCCTGACACCCAATTCCTCCCGTGGATAGAAGGATCAGACTTATGGCAGATCTCAGCCTTTCATCCACGAGAAAACCGTTTGATTGAGTGCCATCGACTACCCTCAGAGTGGTAGAAACCAGCATGCTCCCCTGAGGCCATTCCCGCCTAGTTTGCCCTGGCAGGTCCAAAACCCAGGGCCCAAGGAGCCTCCTGAGCCCTGCCCTCAACTCATCCTTTGGCTGAGGCCATATCTGTATTGTCAGATCCCACATGACTTGCTCTGCAGACATAACACTAACCCTAACCCTAACTCTAATCCTAAGACTAAACCTAACTGGAAGCACAGGTATGTGCTGAGGCTTCTGTCCAGTGAGGCCTGGTTACCATACTCTCCAGATGGGGGAGCCCTGAGCTGCACCCAATATTGCATGTTATTCAAGGAGGCAACCATTCTTTTGAAATGAGAGGAATTCTCAGATCGGGAGCAACCTGAATGCATCCCCTGGTCCACATCCATGTTAGGCACCCACCAGGACCAGGAACCAGGAGTCTGATGATCCTGCAGACACAAGCCCTCACTCAGCCATAGGAAGAGGCCAGGTCAGCCCGGGCAGATCGGGCATGCCATGCCCTGTCGGCCTAACCCTAACCCTAGGGTGGTTGTTCAGACTACCATCCCCAGTGGCCTGGCCCGGTAGCCCTCCAATTTGGGGACTCCTTATTCACAACGCAGGACTCTGGGTGCAAACTACGTGAAATCTGTGCCATTTGGGGGTGTGCAGAACCCTCCTGGCGAGAGACCTCCATCCCCACTAAGACCCCCACACTTACTGAGGACAACCAAACCAAAATCACGGATCTTGACCAGCTGCCAGATTAACGCCCTCAACTGAGCCCTCAAAAGAGCCTGACTTCGCACTGTCACATCAGGCCTGCCATTCTCCCAGGACCAAACCCAAACCCTAGGTTGCCTGTTCAGGCTCTGGACCCCAGAGGCCTGACACCCAATGGATGGGAGGATCAGAAGGATGGCAGGACTCAGCCTCTCGGCCAGGAGGAAAACCTTTCATTGGGTGTTATCTTCTACCCTCAGAATAGTAGAAACATGCATGCTCCTCTGAGTCCATCTGCCCGCTTTGCCCCTGCAAGCCCAAAACAGGGTGTGAGGAGCCTCCTGAGCCCCTCCCTCAACTCAGCCCTTGGGTAAGGCCATATCTGTGTTTTCAGATCCCACATGCCTTGTCCTGAAGACATAACTTACCCTTTCCCTAACCCTCACCCTAAGCCTAAACATAACACGAAGCCCAGGTTGGGTGCTCAGCTTCCGTCTGCAGAGACCTCGCTCCCAAACTCTCCAGATGGAAGAGCCCTGAGGTGCACCCCACAATTGCTCCTGAACCCAGGAGGAAACCATGCCTTTTGAAATGAGCTGTATCCACAGAGCGGGAGAAACCTGCATGCATCCCTTGGGCCACATCCCCGTTAGGTGCCCATCAGGACCAGGAACCAGGAGTCTGATGATCCTACAGACACAAGCCCTCTACTCAGCCAAAGCAAGAGGCCACGTCAGGGTGGGCAGATAGGGCCTGCCATGTTCTGTCAGCCTAACCCTAACCTAGGATGATTCTTCAGAATTCCATCCCCAGTGGCTTGGCCCGGTGGCCCTCCCCTTTGGGGACTCCTTATTCACAATGCAGGACTCTGGGTGCCACCCACGTGGAAACTGCCATTTGGCCGTGTGCAGAACCCTCCTGGAGGGAGAGCCCTCCATCCCCCTTAAAGAACCCCAAAACTTCCGAGGACATCTGCACCAAAATCCTGGAGCCTTATGGGCCGCCAGACCAACGCCCTCAACTCAGCCTTCTGCAGAGCCTGACTTCGTACTGGCACATCAGGCCTGCCAATGTCGCAGGCCCAAAGCCTAAACTAGGTTGAATGTTCAGGCTCTGGACCCCAGAAGCCTGACACCCAATTCCTCCCATGCATGGGAGCATCAGACTGTTGGTAGGACTTAGCATCGCAGCAAGGAGAAAACAGTTTCATTGGGTGCCATCTACTACCTTTAGAGTGGTAGAAACCAGCATGCTCCCCTGAGGCCTTTCCGGCCCTCTTTGCCCCTTCAGGCCCAAAACCCAGGGCCTGAGGAGCCTCCTGAGCCCCACCCTCAACTCAGGCCTTGGGAGAGGCCATATATGTGTTGTCAGATCTGACATGTCTTGTCTCTAAGACATAATTGTAACCCTAAACATAACCCTAACCTTAGCCTAAACCTAACCCAAAGCCCAGGTAGGGTGCTCAGGATTTCGTCTGCAGAGGCCTGGGTCCTTAACTCTCCAGATGGGGGAGCCCTAAGCTGCACCCCACAATTGCACATAATAACAGGAGGAAACCATGACTTTTGAAGCGAGCTGTATCTGCAGAGTGGGAGAAACCCGCTTGCATCCCTTGGCTGCATTGACTTTAGGCGCCCACCAGGACCAGGAACCAGGAGTCTGACGATCCTGCAGAAACAAGCCCTCAACTCAGCCATAGGAATAGGCCACATCACCAGGCGCAGATAGGGCCTTCCATGATCTGTCAGCCTAACCCTAACCCTAGGGTGGTTCTTCAGACTTCCGTCCCCTGTAGACTGGCCCGGTACCCTCCACTTTGAGGACTCCTTATTCACAACGCAGGACTCTGGGTTCCACCCATCTGGAAACTTTGCCGTTTCGCTGTTTGCAGAACCCTCCAGGTGGGAGAAACATCCATCCCCCTTAAAGACCCACACATCCTCCGATGACACCCACACCAAAATCCCGGAATCTGATGGGCCCCCAGATGAACACCCTCAGCTCAGCCCTCCGCAGATCCTGACTTTCCACTGGCACATCAGGCCTGTCATTCTTCCAGAACCAAACCCTAACCTTAGGTTGTGTGTTCAGGCTCTGCATCCCGGAGGCCTGACACCCAATTCCTCCTATGGATGGGAGCATCAGACTGACAGCAGGACACAGCCTCTCAGCCAGGAGGAAACCCTATCATTGGGTGCTATCTACTACCCTCATAGCAGTAGAAACCAGCATGCTCCCCTGAATCTTTTCCCACCCTCTTTGCCCCTGCAGGCCCAAAACACAGGGCTTGAGGAGTCTCCTGAGTCCCGTCCACAAGTCAGCCCTTGTGTGAGACCATACCTGTGTTGTCAGATCCAACTTGCCTTGTCCCTAAGGCATAACCCTAACCCTAACCCTAACTTGAAACCTAAGCAGAAACATAACCCAAAGCCCAGGTTGGGTACTCAACCGTCCTTGGTGGCCTGGTTCCTAAACTCTCTAGATGGGGGAGAGCTGAGCTGCATCCACAATTGTACCTGATCCAAAGAGGAAACCGTGCCCTTTAAAATGAGTTGAATCCGCAGAGCGGTAGAAACCTGATTGCATCCCTTGGCCACATTGACGTTAGGAGCCCACCAGGACCAGGAACCAGGAGTCTGATGATCCTGCAGACACAAACACTCAACTCAGCCATAGGAAGAGGGCACGTCAGTGCAGGCAGATCAGGCCTGAAAGCCCTGTCAGTCTAACTCTAACCCTAGGGTTCTTCTTCTGAATTCCTTCCCCAGTGGCCTGGCCCAGTAGTCCACCAGTTTGGGGACTCCTTATTCAAAACGCAGAACTTTGGTGCCACCCACGTGGAAACTGTGCCATTTGGCTGTGTGCAGATCCCCACTGGTGGGAGAAACCTCCATCACTCCTAAAGAACCCCACAGCTTCCGATGAAACCCACACTAAAATCCTGGAGCCTGACAGGCCTCTGATGAACACCCGCAACTAAGTTTTCCGCAGAGCCTGATATCACACCGGCACATCAGGTGTGCCATTCTCCCAGGACCAAACCCTAACCCTAGGTTGCGTGTTCTGGCTTTGGACCCTAGCATCCTGACACCAATTCCTTCCATAGATGGGATCGTCAGACTGACAGCAGGACTCAGAATCTCAGCTAGGAGGAAACATTTTCATTGGGTGCTATCTACTACCCTCAGAGTGGTAGAAACCAGCATGCTACTCTGGGGCCATTCCGTCCCTCTTTGCCCCTGCAGGTCCAAATCCCAGGGCCTGAGGAGCCTCCTGAGTCCCTCCCTCAACTCAGCCCTTGGCTGAAGGCATATATGTGTGGTCAGATCTGACATGCCTAGTCCCTATGACATAACCCTAACCCTAATCCTAACCTTACCCCCAGCACTAAGCCTAAACCTAATCAGAAGCCCAGTTTGGGTGCTCAGGCTTCCGTCCGAAGAGGCCTAGTTCCCAAATTCTACAGATGGCAGAGCCCTGAGCTGCACCCCACAATTGCACCTGATCACAGGAGGAAACCATGCCCTTTGCAATGAGCTGCATCCACAGAGCGGGAGAAACCTGCATGCATCCCTAGGGCCACATCCACGTTAGGCACCCACCAGGACCAGGAACCAGGAATCTGACGATCCTGCAGACACAAGCCTCAACTCAGCCATCGGAAGAGACCACGTCAGCACGGGCCGATGGTGCCTGCCACGCCCTGTCTGCCTAACCCTAACCCTAGGGTGTTTCTTCAGACTTTTGTCCCCAGTGGCCTGAATATGTAGACTCCCAGTGTGGGGACTCATTATTCACCACACAGGACTATGTGTGCCACCCACGTGGAAACTGTGCCATTTGGCCGAGTACAGAACCCTCCTGGCTGGAGAAATCTGCATCACACCTAAAGACACCCACAGATTCAGAGGACACCTGCACCAAAATCCTGGAGCTTGACAGGCCGCCACCTACACTCTCAACTCCACCCTCCACATAGCCTGACTTCGCACCAGCACATCAGGTCTGCCAATTTCCCAGGACCAAACCCTAACCCTAGGTTGCGTGTTCAGGCTTGGTACTCCAGAGGCCTGACACCCAATTCCTCCCATGGATGGGAGTATCAGGCTGTTGGCATGACTCAGGCTCTCAACCAGGAGGAAAGCCTTTCATTGGGTGCTTTCTAATACCCTGAGAGCGATAGAAACCAGCATGATCCCCTGAGGTCATTCCCGCCCTCTTTGCACCTGCACGACCAAAACCCAGGGCCTGAGGAGCCTTCAGAGTCCCACCCTCAAAAAAGCCCTTGGGTGAGGCCATATCTGTGTTGTTATCCGACATGCCTTGTCCCTAAGATCTAACCCTAACACTAACCCTAAGCATAAACCTAAACTGAAGCCCAGATTGGGTGCTCAGGCTTCCGTCCTCAGAGGCCTGGTTCCCAAATTCTCCAGAAGTTCGAGCCCTGAGCTGCACCCCTCAATTGCACCTGATCACAGGAGGAAATATGCCTTTTGAAATGAGCTGAATCCACAGAGCGGGAGAGACCTGCATGCATCCCTTGGGCCGCATCTATGTTACGCGCTCACCAGGACTAGGAATCAGGAGTCTGACTATCCTGCAGACACAAGCCCTCAACTCAGCCATAGGAAGAGGCCACGTCAGCGTGGGCAGATCAGGCTTGCCATTCCCTGTCGGCCTAACCCTAACCCTAGGGTGCTTCTTCAGATTGCCGTCCCCAGTGGCCTGGCCCTGTAGCCCTCCACTTTAGGGACTCTTTATTCACAATACAGGACTCTGGGTCCCACCCACGTGGAAATTGAGCCATTTGGCTGTGTGCAGAACCCTCCTCACGGGAGAAACCTCCATCCCCCCTAAAAAGCCCCACACCTTCCTCGGACACTCATACCAAAATCCTGGATCCTGATGGGCCGCCAGACCAACGCCCTCAACTCAGCCCTCTGCAAAGACTGGCTTCACACTGGCATATCAGGTCTGCCATTCTCCCAGGGCCAAACCCTAACCCTAGGTTGCGTGTTCAGGCTCTGGACCCCAGAGGCCTGACATCCAATTCCTCCCATTAATGGGAGCATCAGACTGTCAACAGGACTCAGCCACTCAGCCAGGAGGAATCCGTTTCAGTGGGTGCTATCTACTACCGTCAGAACTGTTGAAACCAGCATGCTCTCCTGAGGCCTTTCCTGCCCTCTTTGCCCATGCAGTCCCAAAATCCAGGGCCTGAGGAGCATCCTGAGTCCTGCCCTCAAATCAGCCCTTGGGCGAGGCCATATCTGTGTTGTCAGATCCGAAATGCCTCGTCCCTAAGACATAACCCTAACCCTAACCCTAACCCCAAACCTAACACTAAGCTCAGGTTGGGTGCTCAGGCTTCTGTCCCCAGAGGCCGGGTTCCCAAACTATCCAGATGGGGGAGCCCTGTGCTGCATCCCACAGTTGCACCTGATCCCAGGAGGAAACCATGCCCTGTGAAATGAACTGAATCCACAGAGCGGGAGACACCTGCATGCTTCCCTTGGGCCACATCCATGTTAGATGCCCATCAGGACAACGAACTTCGAGTCTGATGATCCTACAGACACAAGATCTCAACTCAGCCATAGGAAGAGGCCAACTACACGTGGGCAAATCAAGCCTGCCATTCCCCCTTGGCCTAACCCTAAGACTAGAGTGTTTATTCAGTCTTCTGTTCCCAGTGGCCTTGCCCGGTAGCCATCAAATTTGGGGACTACTTATTCACAATGCAGGATTCTGGCTGCCATCCCCGTGGAAACTGTGTCATTAGGCCCTGTGTAGACCTCTCTTGCTGGGCGAAATCTCCTTTCCCCCTAAGAACCTACATCTTCCGAGGAAACACACACCAGCAACCCGGAGTGTGATGGGCCGCCTGACCAACGCCCTCATCTCAGCCCTCCAGAGAGCCTGACTCAGCACTGGCACATCAGGCCTGCCATTCTCCCAGGAACAAATGCTAACCCTAGGTTGTGTGCTCAGGCTCTGGACCCCAGAGGCCTGACTCCAAGTTCCTCCCATGGATTGGAGCATCAGACTGACGGTAGGACTCAGCCTCTCAGCCCAGAGGAAACCCTTTCATTGGGGGCTATCTACTACCCTCATAGTGGTAGAAACCAGCATGCTCCCCTATGGCCATTCCGGCCCTCTTTGCCCCTCCAGGCCAACAACCCAGGGCCTGAGGAGCTTCCTGATTCCAGCCCTCAACTCAGCCTTTTGGTGAGGCCATATCTGTGTTGCCAGTTCTGACATGCCTTGCCCCTAAGACATAACCCTAACCCTAACCCTAACCCTAACCCAAAGCCCAGGTTGGGTGCTCAGGATTCCATCCTCAGAGGCCTGAATCCCAAACTCTCCAGATGGGGGAGCCCTGAGCTGTACCCCACAATTGCACGTGATCCCGTGTGGAAACCATGTCCTTTAGATAAAGTGATGTCCACTTATCTCTGAGAATCGCATCTGTGAGGAATGCAACTTTCAAGGGATACGTTGTTTCCTGAGGAAAGGAGCGATTCCCAAGGTATTGAGGGAAACACCGGAGCGTGGGGTCTAGGAATCTTGAGAAACAACCCCGTAGAGGAATGGTCCATTCAACTTAAACTTCACCCCTGAAGAGGGAAGCATTTTCAAAGTGCATGGGACAACTTTGACAAAGTGTTGTACTGCTATCCTCAGGAAATGAGGTCCGTGGACAAGACAAGCTGCCACTCATATCCTAATTCCTGTAAGAGAGGAGTGGTTTTGCAATCTCTAAGGAAAAATAGCCATCCACTGAATGCTGAGAACCAGCTCCGTGCAGCAGACAACATTCACTTAAGATTTCGTTGAAGCAAAAAGGCTGCCCTTGCAAGCCCATGGGTATGAAGACCTGAGGAATTTCAATTTGATTGACAGGGAAGATAAAAACCCATCATCTTGTGCCATGAGGACCTCCACCAGGAATGGATGGGGCCCTCGATCTGCCCCCCAACCCTGGGGTGGAAAACACAAATGGTCTTGGACATCTGGTCAGTGCCAGAACAATCAGGCATCCATCCAGAATGCGCACAAGCCACGTGATCCCCTTGAGTGGTCACGTGGCAGCTGGGTGTCCCTAAAAGACCAGAAGCTCTAGAGCGCTCTTACCATGCCCCCGAGCCCAAGGTTTCAAGGTGGTAGACCCTCAGCTCGGATCAGAAACTCAGTTCAAGGTTTTGCGTAGGAGTCAAAAGACCATGCATGTGAACCCTGCCGTTTTTGAAATAGAAACACTGAGGCTGTCATGGAGAGTTCCTTGACATTTGGGAAAGCATTACAAATTCTGCAGTTTTGGTCAATGTGAGTGATCAGCTATGAACTGTGTGAGAAAACATTCACCTGGATCCCTGCATTTCCTTGAGAATGTGAAAGTGTTTTGATGACTCAACCAGCGAACAAGGCCACAACTGTATGACCAGTTCCTACAGTCAATAGTAGAAGCTAGAGCCTCACCCTGATGCTGGCTTTCTGCTCACTCGTCAGGACGTGTCTCCACACAGCCTACCAGTGGACCTCCCACAGACAGCTGCAAAGAAGTTGGAACCCTATTCCTTTAAATGTATGTGTGGATTCGTAGACAACGTTCCATAGCTTAGCTCTGAGAAATACGCCTGTCTAGCATGGAAGTTGCACTGAATATCTTGTTTCACAGAGATAGAAAGTTATCAAGGCATGTGTCTATATATAAGTAGTGTACTTATATCTATGTCACTCAAAGAAGAAGCACCATAGAGGAAGCTTTTGTCAATTGATAGCTTTCAAGTAGCTAGAAGCCTTTTCCATGGTATGTGGGAAAACATAAGTTAGGTGCTGTCAATGTGTACCTTAGAAAAAGCCCTGTCAAGAATCCGTCATTCTGCTATCATCTTTCCTGATGCTGTTTCCAAACTTATTTTAAGAAGCACAAGTAATGAGCCATAGCCTGAAAACCTGAGTCACCATTCCAGGGCAAATGGAGCTGTATAGTAACATCCTGTTTCGTGATGGTGGAAGAAGTTTCAAAATAGGCGTATGGAAGGGAAAGGAATGGGCCATGTCCTATTCTCTGATTAACAAGCCTGGGATTAGGAAACAGTCAATGGATGAGAGTTTCCAAGTAGTCATTGTGTCAAGCCAGTCCGTGGCAAGAATAAGGAACTCGCCATTGACGTATATCTGGAAACGCCACTGTCGGAAAATGTAATTCATCATACAGCTTCCACAATCCAGAAGAAAGAATCCTTTCAATGTTTTGTGTAAAAGCCAAAGCAAAGTGCCATATGCTGATCTCGGAGACACTAAACTCTGCAGGGTGCCATGGTCAACCTAAAGAGGTTTCTGCAAATGTATGTATAGAAGCATAAAGGGAAGGCCATCTCCTTCAGTCCAGGGACCGGATTGTCGGTAAACTCATTTCAAAGAACAACTTCTTCCAGGAAGATAGAAGCATTTCAGCAAGGGCATGTGAGAACCTATGGAAAATTACATACACTTACCTGTGGGAAACACATCTGTGAAGAATGGAGAGGTCCCTGACATCTGGGAAAAGACTAATGATTCTGAAACTAGGTTGATGTCAGAGTGATCAGCTAAGAACTGTGACAGAATGTGTCACCTGGATTCCTGCCTTGCCTGGAGAATGTGAAAGTGCTTTGGTGACTCAACTAGCGAACAATGCCACAATGGTAAGACCAGCCCCGACAGTCAAAAGCAGAAGTTAGAGTTTCATCCTGATGCTGGTCCTCTGCTCAGCTCTCAGGGCATGTCTCCACACAGACTTCCAGTGGATCCCCATGGACAGCAGCAAAGAAGTTGCAACCCTACTCCTTTAAAAGTATGTGTGAATTCATAGGGAATATTCCATGTGCTTAGCTCTGAGGAATAGGCCTGTTTAGCATGGAACTTGCAATGAACATCTCCTTTCATGGAGATAAAAGCGTTTTCAGAGTATGTGTGGAAACATAAGGAGAGTAAGACTACCTGCTTAAATCTAAGAAGAAACATGGTAGAGGAAGCTTCGTCAATTGTTAACTTTCCAGTGTCTAGAACCTTTTTCCATAGTATGTAGGAAAGCCCAAGGTAGGTGCCACCAACATGTCCCCTAGAAAAGGCCCTGTGGAGGATCCGTCATAGGGCTAATATCTTCTTTCCTGAAGCTAGCGTTTCCAAATGTATGTGCAGAAGCACAATATAAGATCCATATGCTTAAATCTGAGGCACCATTCCAGGTCAAATGGAGCTGCTCACTAACATCTTGTTTCGTGACTGGGAAGCAATTTCAAAATAGAGGTCTGGACAGCCAAACAAGGGGCCATATCCTTAATTCTAGGACACAAGTCTCAGAGAAGGGAACGTCAATGAATGTGTTTTTCCAAATAGTCAATGTAAGTGTCAAGCCAATCTGTGTGGAACTAAGGAACAGATGGTTAACTTAACTCAGGAACCAACACCGTGGGGAAATATGGTTCATCACACACCTACCACTGTCCAGATGAAAGAAGTCATTCCAAAGGTGTGTGTGAAAGCAAAAGCAAAGTGCCATATGCTGCTCTCTGAGAAACAAACCTGTGAGGGGTGACATGGTCAGCCTCTTGATGTGTCTCCCATTATAGGTGTGGATGCATAAAGGGAAGTGCCATCTGCTGGAGTCTAGTATCCACAGTGTCAGTAAGACTGTCTTTCAAATAACCACTTCTTCCTGAAGGTAGAAGCCTTTCCGAAAGGGCGTGTGAGAACATATGGAAAATGATATCTTCTTATGTCCTCTTAGCTTATGTCTGGTGCGTGTGACAGACTAACATGTTGAATTCCAGTGGAACCTGGGAAGTGATGTGAGGCGTGGGGGACTGGGAGAATTGTGACACATAGTCTGTACATTCAGGGTTCCTCTAGTTACAGAAGAAGAGAAAAGGATAGGAGCACCTTGTGGGCTCGATGTGCTAAGTATCTGACTCAGGTCATGATCACATGGGTAGTGGGATGGAGCATCCTTGCCCTGGTGCGTGTTGTGTGGGGAGCACACATGAAGTTTCTCTCCCTCTGTCCCTCCCCCGAGTCATGCCCACTCCCCATCTGTCTCTCTCAAACAAATCAATGATGTTCAGAATGGAACCACTAGCCTGGTCTCCCAACGAGCTGGCTTTCTCAGGTCTAAGAAACAACTCTGGGTTCAGGCGAAGGGAAATCTCCATTGGCTACACCAGAGAGTTGGTCAGCAAAAGGCTTGCATTCTTCTTTTAGAAAGAGAGGGACCAGTCTGGCCTTAGATATTTCTCCTGCCCTTCAAGCCAGGGACTAGACAGCACTCGTTCTGGGGAAGCAGGTGATTCCTGTCTGTGGAAGCTCCTGTGTTTGCAATTGGGTCTTTGGTCAATATTCACTGAATATGCTCAGAAAGAGCCCTCACCAGGACCAGCAGAATACTCTGCCCGCCCTCACCATCAGGTCTTCAGAACGGAGGCATCAGAGTGAGTCAAAGAGTTGAGCCAGTTGATCAGCCATTACACTCCTCACTGCGTGCAGCAAAGCCACATACAGTCACAAGAAGGAGTACCAGATTCCTTGGCGATATTCGACACTGACTGTTCTCACTGGGCACAGGACCACAACAGGAACTTCCCACTGACCACTGAGTGCTGGCTGTGTGAGTAACAGCTCCATATGCCACGAATATGAACCAAGGGAATATTGGAAATTCAGCAAGTTTAGGAGAATGGCTACAGGATGGCCAATGTCGTCCATTCCAGTGGGAATGAAACAAATCTGACAGTTTTCACCTTGTTTCCCTTTGCTACACAAACGTGACCAGGTGTCTCTGCAAACCTCTGGCCCAGCCCCTGCTTCCATTTTCCAGTCCCCTATCCAATGTCCATGTATTTCTGAGACTGAATTGCAACAGATCCTGGGGCCCAACAGAATGCACAGGCTCAGGGACTTGGCCAGACTCCCAGGTTAATTGAGACACAGGATTTGAATGGCCTCAAGTCTGAAGCTAGTATGGAAGGAGAACCAGTCGATGGAAGTTGATACAGAGGGCCAGCTTTTTATGAGATGAGAATATGATGAAGTCAAAAAGGAGGGGACTAGCAAGCACACTTTCCCAGCGAGCTCACCATATCAGGAATAAGAAACAGCTGTGGGCTTGGCAAAGAGAACCTCCATTGGCTACAACTGGGAGCCCTGCCAGCAAGTGGCCTGGATTCTTCCTGCCGAAAGAGAATGAAAGCTTCTGGCCCTGGCTCCTTTTCCTGTCGTTCCCATCACTGAATACATGGCAAGTAGCTCAGGGAGAGCAGGCGTGCTTTGGGGGGGGTGACTCTCAAGTGTTTGGAACTGGGACTCGGTGCACTCTACCAGGCAAGGGCTCTTTCAGAGGAGGCCCTGCCATTTAGCATTCTGAGCAGGGGTGAACAATCCTTTCTTCCTAATGAAGGCATGTCAATCAGCCTAGGGAAGGAGACAACCTGGGTATGTTTAAGCAGACTAACACCAGCCAACCAAGAAGTAAGCAAGAGTGTGTGTGTGTGTGTGTGTGTGTGTGTGTGTGTGTGTGTGTGTGTGTAGGCCTCTTGCTCATTATATGATTAGTGTGTGATGGTGCTGGTTGTGTGTGTGTGTATGTGACTGTGTGGGTGGTGGGTGTTCTTTCCGTGTGATATGAATCTGACAGTTTTCTGGCTCCTGAGGTGGTTGTGTATTTTACCTAGGTGTGTTGAATAGCTGGGTGTGTCTCTGTGCTAGAGGTGTGTTGAGTGTGTGCAGTTCATGGGTCGCATGGATGTGGTGTGTGTCTTGTCTATTGCATGTGGCATTGGTGTGTGATGGAGATGTGTTTCGTATGGTGGCTATTTGAAGTTTCTAGTGCATATGGGTGGGGGGAGGTGGTGTATATGTATGATATTCATGCACTGTGTTAGTGGGGTATGTGTTGTGCGTGGGTTGTTTGTGTTCTTCATTTCTGATGTGTGTGCGGGGTAGTTTTGTTTGGACTATGTGTGCTGAATTTGATATATCTATCTTGTCTGCATGGTGTGTGGGGGGGTGCCACTTAATGTGGTCTCTTTGTGGTATGCTTGTGGGAGTGTGCATGGTGAATCATGGTGTGTGTATAGCATCTGTGCTGTGTATGCGTGGCATGCTTCTGAGTGGGATAAGTGTTGTGAGTTTCTGGCATATATGGGGTGTGTGTTGTTACATGACCAGTGCATATGTAGTGTATGCATGTACTTTATGCTGTGGGGGCAGTGTGCATTGTATTGTGTAAAGTTTGGCTGTCTGTGCTGGTTTTGGTATGGTTTCAGTGTGTGCGTTTTGCATATGTGTGGTGAGTCTGTGATTAATATACCGAAATCCTGTGGTCCATGTGTGGTGATGTGAGGTGTGGGTGAGAGGTAGAGCTCTGGAATGTAGGCAGTGTATGTGGGGAGTGTGGGTTCTGTATGTGTAGTGATTTCTTGGTTGCCTGTGAAGTGTGTGTGAGGGGAATAGGTGACGAGATTGTCCATAGATGCGTGCAGTGTGTTTGCAGTGTGGCATTGTGTTTGTGTTTGTATGGGTGATGTGTATTCGAGATATGTGTTATGTGTGGAATAGGTGTAGTGGGTGTGGAGCATAGGGTGGTGTGTGGGGTCTCAATGATGTTGTTTATATGTTGTCTGTGTCATGTCTCTGTCGTTTGTGATGCACATGGGCAAAATGGCTCTCTCTATATATAACATATAACGGTATGAATCAGTTGGGTGTGTGTTATACAAGTGGCTTCAGTGTGGGGTGTGTGGTGTCTTTTCTGGGCATAGTTTTTATGGCATGGGGTGTGTGTTTGCATTGTAAGGATGCCGTGTGTTGTAGGTGTGATGTGCCTGTGAGGGAGGTGTTGCCTATGTCTCTTGTCCTCCTGGTGTGTGTGTGTTCTGTGAGTGCTGTGTGTGGTGTTCATGGGTTTTCACATCCATGTTTGAGTGTGGTATATGGGTGGTACCTGTCTCTGGGTGACTTACCCCTGTTGGTGTTGGAGGTATGGTGTGACTCTTCTGGGAATTGCATTTTCTGTTTCTGGAATTTCTGGGTGGTATGCATGTTTGGCCTTGTTCTCCTGTTTTGTGGGTCCTGTGTGTGTAATGCCTGTGGTGTGGTGTGGTGTGGTGCATGGATGATGTCTGCCTGTGTGCATGTGGCAACTGTGCTGTGTATTAGTATTAGCAAAGTGCCTGTAGGCTTTGTGTGTGTGTTTGCCCATGTGCATGTGCCATACATCTTGTGTGTGTGAGGGGTATGTGTGATGTATTTGTGAGGTCTAGATGAGGGGACTGTGTCATCCATGAGGTAGGAGGGTGGTGTCTGTCATGTGTGTGAGTTTCGGTAGGGTATGTACTGTTTATGCCTTTTCTGTGTTTGTGTGTAACATCCATGTTCTGTGCAAGTGATCTATATGTGTAGATTGTATGGGACGTTTTGGGTGTTTGTGTTGGATCAACCTAGTCATTGCCTGGATGGTTGTTAACCTGAATTCCCTTTCCAACCTACTGTTTATGTCCATATTCAATAGCTCTGATGGAGAAGGCACTGAATTGTCTCTGAATTGTCTCTGAATTTTTCCTCTGTTGGATATTTCTCCTCCTAGTCCTTTTAGTGAGAGATGACTGAGCGGATGTGTAGCTGAATATATGAACCTTGATCCAGGCAAGGGGCACCCTGGAATGCTTCTGAGCAATCAGGAGTCTTCACCAAAAAGAAAGAAAAAAAAAAGGAAAGAGAAAGAGAGAGACAGAAAAAAAATAAAAGAGAACCCAGCTGGAATGGGCCCCAAGACTTATAAAGTATAAAAACAAAACTGGACAAATAAAAAGATGGAGAAAAGTAAGTGACAAGAAAAAGAGAATCTAGCCAAAACGAACCCCAAGTATAAGACTTACATAATATCAGAACAAAAACAAATACACAGAGACACTGACATAAGAAAAAGATAGGAGGGGGGTATAAATCCTCAATGTGGGCGAGGAAGGTTATTTTTTAAATATTTTATTTATTTATTTGACAGACAAAGATCACAAGTAGGCAGAGGCAGACAGAGAGAGAGAGGGAGAAGCAGGCTCCCCGCTGAGCAGAGAGCCCAGTGTGGGACTCGATCCCAGGACCCTGAGATCATGACCTGAGCCAAAGGCAGAGGCTTTAACCCACTGAGCCACCCAGGCGTCCCAAGGAAGGTTATTTTTACTCTTCCTGGATGTATCTTTATAACTTTGTTAAGGGACTCAACTTTCCAAAGATAAAGGGGCATAAAACTGGTTTACCTGGAGGGGTAGTATTGATTGGGGAAAGAGGATTACCTTGAAGCTTATCTGTATATGAACATTAAAAAAAAGAAAGACAAAAGAAAAACACAGGTATACGTATCAAAATAGCTCAAGTTAAAAGGTTAGTATGGAATTTGTTGTATTGTACCTCTCATTGTGATGGTAAATAGGTTGTAATTTAAAAAAAAATTAAAAAAAAAACAAGAATAGCAGGAATCAATTAAAAATAAAAGTTGTATCTATGAAATATATACGTTTTAGGGCAATGCAAAGAATTTAACATCTTCTTTTCCCTGAGATTGGAGTTTACAATTGTATGGGGACCCTGTGATTGTTGACCCCTTTTTTGAGGGGTGGGAGAGTTGGCTTTCTGGGGGAGAGGCCTGCCGTGCTGTTTTTCAGGCAGTCTTGCTTGGGTTGAGTCCTTCTGCCCCCATCAAGGGGCTGGGCTTTTGTTCTCTGGAGGTTTGTTGTTGTTGTTGTTGTTTCCCCTTGACAGCTTTTGGAGGTTCTTTGGAGGTTTAGAGGAAAGCGAACTGCACCTAGAACTCCATCTCAGAGAGAAGCCTCAATCTGTTCCCTACTGGGTGGTCCAGAACACACAGACTCTTCCTTTTCCACCTCCCACTGGCAGAGCACGTCCCCAGCCACTGTCTCAGGGGTCACAGGAGCTCCTGTGTTACTAAAAACCATGAAAGATATTGGCCCAGGGAGCCCACATCCAGAGGCTGCCTAGGCCGGGCTGCTGTTTGGGCACGTCCAGACTGCCAGAGAGATCCCAACCAGAGACAGCACAGTGATATTTTCACACCCCCTTAACAGGACTGGGAGGTTTCAGACTCTCGGCTGGTCCTAGAGACCACAGGCTAGTGCCTTCACAGACCTCTCTCAGTGTGGAGAGTGGCTCAGGTCCTAGTCATGCAGTGCACATGCAGAGTGCAAAAGGCTGTGGTTGCCAGCACAGGCTGGCATCTACCCATACTCTCTCATGCATGCCTGGTGCCTCAGTGACCATGGCCTGGAGCATTTACCTCACACTCTCTGGCATGGGTGGTCACCAGAGGTGAGCTCCCTTGGTCCCTGGGCTTAAGTCCATGCCCATGACTAGCTGATTCCAACAATTGCCCCTTAAGTTCTATTGCTTTTGTTGAGTGCTTTTAACCAGACTCTAAGTTAATGCTGGTCTCCAATCACAGGGCACTCTCGTATTGGGGTACTACTTTTCAATGTGTCACTTCTCGTGGCTCTCTCCCACTTCTGTTTATCCTCTGATATCAGTCTTATCCTTCAAAACTCAACTTTACCTCACCACAGGCATCTTCTGCCCCCTTAGAGATCCAGAAATGTATAATCCTACATCTCAGGTTACTTTCATGGATGTCCAGAGTGTTCTGGTAGATAATCAGCTCACTTTAGGGGACATCTCCTAATTCTCTGCCATCTTGCCCCATTCCTTCCTTATTGATTCTTTCAAAGACACATTTTCTAGTTTTGTTGATGTGGTCTACTATCTGTCTACTTTCTAACTCATAGATCTCTGCTCTAATCTTGATTATTTCCCTTCTTGTGCGTGGGGTTGGCCTAATTTGTTGTTGATTTTCCAGTTTTTTATGGTGTAAAGAGACCTGCTGTTTTCCAGATTTTTCATTTTTTTTTTTTTTAAATTGAGGCTTGGATCGCCATGTACTTACCCCTTAGGACTACCTTTGTCATATCCCATAGGTTTTGGACCAATATGTCTTCATTCTCATTAGTTTCCTTGAATTGTTTAAGTTCTTCTTTGATTTCCTGGTTGATCCAAACATTCTTGAGCAGGATGGTCTTTAGCTTCCATGTGTTTGAGTTCCATCCAAACTTTTTCTTGTGGTTCAGTAGCCGTTTCAAAGCCCTGTGGTCTGAGACTACGCAGGGAATGATCTGGATCTATTGGTATCAGTTCAGACCTGATTTTTTACCCAATGTGTGGTCTATTCTGGAGAAATATGCATTCCAGAAGAATGAGTTCGTCTAGAGAGTTCTGTGTATATCGGTGAGGTCTGTCTTGTCCAATTTGTCATTGAAAGCTCTAGTTTCTTCCTTGATTTTCAGTTGGCTGATCTGCCTATCATTGAGTGGCATGTTAATATCCGCTACAAATAATGTATTCATATCAATATGACTCTTTATTTTGATTAACAGTTGGGCTTATGTAGTTGGCTTCTCCCATATTCAGGGCATAAATATTTACAATTGTTAGAAATTCTTGGTGCATAGACCATTTAACAATGATGTAGTGTCCTTCTGTATCTCTGACTATAGTCTTTAGCTTATAATCTAATTCATCTGATATGAGAAAGGCTACCCCAGCTGTCATTTGAGGCACGTTGGCATGAAAGATTCTTCTCCTTCCCTTCTCTTTCAGTGTGGATATATGGTTTAGTTCCAAAAGTGTCTCTTGTAGACAATGTATGGACGGATCCTGTTGTTTAATCCAATCTGCAAACAAATGCCATTTTATGGGAGGACTTAGACTGTTCATGTCTAAATGTGATTATTGAAGGATAAGTTTTTACTGACATCACATTTCCTGGGAAGATCTTGTTTCTATAGATTGTCTCTGTAAAATTCTGTTCTATGTCATTTTTGGATTCTTTCTCCCTTTATAGAAGCCCCCTTAATATTCTCGTAGTGGTAGCTTGGTGGTAACATGCTTTCTTAAACATGACCAGTCTTGGAATTTCTATTTCCATATGTTTTCAACACCAATCTTGGAGAAGGACATGGTCAATGAATGTGTTGTCCCAATCTCAATTTCCAAACTCATTTTGCTATATTGAAGGAAAGAGTGATCCACAGAAATCTGAGAGCCAGCTATGGGCAGCAGACAACACTCACTTAGTATTTCTTTCTAGGAACAAAGAAGTACTTGCAAGCCTATGTGTATGAAGACCTGAGGAATTTGAACTTGATTGACAGGGAAGATAAAAACCCATCATTTTGTGCCATGAGGCCCTGTGCCTGGAATGGATGGGGCCCTCAACCTGTCCCCCAACCCTGGGGTGGAAAGCACAAATGGTCCTGTACATCTGGTCAGTGCCAGAACAATTAGGCATCCACCCAGAATGCACACAAGCCACGTATGCCCCTTGAGTGGTCATGTGGGATCTGGGTGTTCCTAAAAGACTAGAAACTCAACAGCACTCTTATCATTACCCTGAACCAAGGCTTCAAGGTGGAAGACCGTCAGCCTGAATCAAAAACTGAGCTCAAGGCTTTGGGTAGGAGGCCAAATAGCCATGAATGTGAACCCTGCTGTTTTTGAAGCAGAAACACTGATGCTGCATGGAGAGGTCCCTGACATCCTAAAAGGCACTAATAATTCTGGAGACTTGGTCCATGTCAGAGTGGTCAGCTAAGAACCACATGAGAGAATGTGTCACCTCGATCCCTGTGTTACCATGAGAATGTGAAAATGTTTTGGTGACTCAACTAGTGAACAAGGCCAAAATGGTATGATAACCCCCGGCAGTCGAAAGCAGAAGCTAGAGCCTCACACTGATGCTGGTCTTCTGCTCATCTCTCGGGGCATGTCTCCACACAGTCTTCCAGTGGACCGCAACAGATAGCCACATAGAAGTTGGAACCCTAGAGACAAGATGATGGAGAAGTAGGAGGCGCTGTTTCAAGTGGTCCCTTAAAGTGAGTTGATTATCTACCAAAGAATTTTTTTTATTAATTTTATTTTTTATAAACATATAATATATTTTTATCCACAGGGGTACAGGTCTGTGAATCACCAGGTTTACACACTTCACAGCACTCACCATAGCACATACCCTCCCCAGTGTCCATAATCCCACCCCCCTCCCAACCCCCCTCCCCCCATCAACCCTCAGTTTGTTTTGTGAGATTAAGAGTCACTTATGGTTTGCCTCCGTCCCAATTCCATCTTGTTTCATTTACTCTTCTCCTACCCCCTTAACCCCCCATGTTGCATCTCCTCTCCCTCATATCAGGGAGATCATATGATAGTTGTCTTTCTCCGATTGACTTATTTCGCTAAGCATGATACCCTCTAGTTCCATCCACGTCGTCAAAATCCTTGAGGAGAACACAGGCATCTACCAAAGAATTCTGATCACCCATGAAATCAGCCTGAATTTAGAATTATACACTTCTGGATCTCAACAGGGGCAGAAGATGCCAGTGGACAGGTAAGGCATAGTGGGAACATAGGACTGATATCGGAAGATAAACAAATGGGGCGGGAGCCACCAGAAGTGACACACTGGAAACTAATACCCTAATACGAGAGTGCCCTGTGATCAGGGACCAGTACTAACTTGGAGTCTGGTTGAAAGCACACAAAAAGAGTGGAAAATCTTAAGGGGAAATGGTGGATTCAGGCGGTTAGGGACAGGGGCTTAAGCCCATGGACTTAGGATGGCCACAGTTGGTGCTGAGCTGGAGAGAGTGCAGCGAAGAAGTCAGGCATTGGTCCCTGAGCTACCGGCATGCATGAGAGCATCTGGGTGGTAGCACATGTGAGAGAATCTGTTGTGGATGCCAGCTGGTGCTCTCTATAACCACAGCCTTTTACACTCCACACGTGCGCTACATGACTGGGATATGAGTTGTGTTCCACACTCTCCCCTGAGAGAGATCCATGCAGGCACTAGCCAGTGCTCTCTCTAGGACTGGGTGAGAGTCTGAACACTCCCAGTCAGGGCCAGCATGAAAATCTCAGTGTGCTATCTCTGGTTGGAACCCTCTGATGGTCTGACCCTGACCAGACAGCCGCAACAGAGGCAGCCATTGGAAGCCAGCTCTCTGGACTAGTACTTCTCGTGGTTTGGGGTACAAGCGGGAGCTCCTGCAACCCCTGAGACTGACTGAGGACATGCTCTGCTGGTGGCAGAGGGGGAGTTTATGTGCTCTAGAGCACCAAGAGGGGAACAGACTGAGGCTTCTCTCTGAGACGGAGGTCTGGGTGAAGCTTGCTTTCCTCTAAACCTCCAAAGAACCGCCAAGAGCCACCATGGGGAGGAAAAGGAAACAATACAAAACAATAGTGCAAAACAAAACAAAAAAGCCTCTAGAGAACAAAAGCCTTAAAAGCCGGTTTCCTCAGAGACCAGCCCCTTCATATGGGGCAGGAGTACTCAAATCTAGCAAGACTGCCTGAAAAACCAAGTGGCATGGCCCTCCCAAAGAAGCCAGCCAAAAAACCCCAAGAACAACAAAACAAACCAAAAAACCCCCACAAAAACAAGAGGACAACCACCACTACATCATAGACACAACTTTTATTTTGAATTAATTCCCACTATTCTCATTTTTTTTTTCAATTTTTTAAAAAAAATTTAACCTATTTACCATCACAAGGAGATGGTCAGTACAACAAATTTCATAATAACCTTCTAACTTGAATTTTTAGATACATAAACCTGTGTTTTTCTTTTGCTTTTCTAATTTTATTAATACTCATATAGAGAAAAGCTTCAGGGTAAACCCCCTTCCCCAATCAATGCTACCTCTATATGTAAATGAGTCTTAATCCCCCTTTATCTCAGGAAAGTTGAGTCCTTTAACAAAGATATCAAGGTACACCCAGGAATAATCAAAATAAACTTTCTCACCCACACTAAGAATGTATAACTGCCCTCCCATCTTTTTCTTCTGTCATTGTTTCTGTGTATTTGTTTTTGTCAAGTAGAATATAAATCTTATACTTGGGGTTCATTTTGGCTGGGTTCTCTTTCTTTGTTCTTGTCATTTACTTTTGTTGGTCTTTTTGTTTCTCTGATTTTGTTTGTATACTTTATAATTCTTAACTTTGAGCCCATTCAGGCCGGGTCTTCTTTTTATTTTTCCTTATTCTCTCTCTCTCTTTCTCTCTCTCTCTCTCTCTCTTTTTTTTTTTTTTTTGGTGGGGACTCCTGATTGCTCAGAAGCATTCCAGAGTGCATCTTGCCTGCACCACAGATGATACATTCAGCTAAACATCCCCTCAGCCATCTCTCACCAAAATGGCTAGGAAGAGAAATGACCAAGAGAGGAAAAATTCAGAGACTGTGCCCTCTCCATCAGAGCATAGAAGCGTTTTCAAATATATGCGTGGAAGCCAAAGAACTGTGCTGTGTGCCCATAGCTCTAAGACACCATATGGTGGAGCAACCACCTTTCAGCCACCTCTTGTTCCTTGAAGGGGAAGCATTTTTCTAGGGGCCTGTAAAAGGTGAAGGAGAGCTTCATATTGCTTGCACAGAGAATCAAGAAGGCGTTAGGGCTGCCACCTTCAACAAACACAATTTGTCCTAAATGTTCTACCAACAGGACACAAGGTGTTAGTGGAGAGTGGTGTAGAACCTTTTTATAAATGTGTGTTTGAGAAGACTAACAGAAGGGCAGTATACTTGAAGTCTCAAAATTGTCAGTTCCAACAATTTCAACGTTTCTACAGTTTCAAAATTGTTATGAGTCCATCCTTAGGCAAATTTCCGTCCTCATGTTTGGAGCATTTTCAACAGATGTAGACAGTTTGGGTGGCCACAGAACATGCTCTCCCAATGTAGAAGCCTAAGAAAAGTGCCATGCACTAAATTCACAGTTTCAAAAGTGTCCAGAGACAGCTTTTTTTTACTATCTTCTTTCCTAAAGTGATACACAATTTTGACAAATGTGTGCATGCCTGAAGAATATTCACTAAACAAACCCTTTCAGTTGTCACAGCACACTGTAGAGAACATGCCATGCAATTGAACGTCTGCACTCTTGGCAATACGGGAGTTTTCCAGCATGTGCAAAAATGTGAGGAAACTGATACACACGTAACTGTCATCAGGTAACCCTGAGTAGAATACAACATTCAATGACCATCTTGATGCAGGAAAAGAGCCTCATCAAACGTGTGTGTGTGTGTGTGTGTGTGTGTGTGTGTGTGTGTGTATGGAAGCATTAGGGAACTCTCATATGCTTAACTCTGAGGAAAAAGACTGTTAGCTAACATCTTTTTTCAGGGAACTGAAAATGTTAAAAAAATTATGTAAAGATTCACACATCCCGTATGATTCTGCACGTACCTGTTTGGTGTGATAGCCTTGACTCTAAAAAAGACCACTGAGAGGAAAATGCTATACACGTAACCCTCATCCTGCAGCTCTGAGTAGAATGAATTCTACCGAGATGTGTGATAACCTTGCCTCTGAGACTGAACACCGAACTTGAACCTCCTTCACTGAAAGATGGAAGAAACTCTCAAAATAGGAGCAGACTCAGAAGAAAGTGCCTTAAGAAAGATCGCTGCAGGGAAACAGAAACAAAACCTAAACTCCCTTTCTGAAGTGTGTGGGAAACTGTAAAGAAAATGCTATGCACAAAGAGAAACCTGTTGGTTCAGAATGTAACTTGCAACCAAGAGGATATGTCATAGTGACAGAGAATGTTTTGGATAAATGTGTGGAAGTCCTCAAGAAAGCTCCCTGTACGTAACTATTTATCTTTCAACACAGTCAGTTCCAAGCGATTCAATGTTTCTACAGTTTCAAAATTGTCGAGAGTCCATCCTGATGCATACTTCCTTCATGACGTTTGAAGAATTTTTCAACAGATGTAGACAGTTTGGACGACCAAAGATCATGCTCTCCCAATGCACGTTTTGGAAGCCTAAGAAGAGTTACCATGCACTTCATTCACAGTTTCAAAACTGTACAGAGTCCATCTTTGTACTATCTTATTTCCTGAACTGAGAAGCCATTTCAACTAATGTGTGCACACCTGATGAGGACTCACTAAACAAAGCCCTTTCTATTGTCACGGCATACTGCAGAGAAAAAGTTATTCAATGAATGTCCACTCTCTGGACTAAAGGGGCGTATCCCACCATGTTCAAATATGTGAGGAAGTGTGTGAGCATTACTTAATGTGGAGGGCTTGTGGGCCAGACCTGTGGCAATGGAGCCTGAAAACCCAACATTGGCTTAGACTCAGGGCCAAGGCACAAGATAGGCCCAAACTGCCAGCACAAAGGTTCAGTCACCTAATGGCTGAGTGGAGAGCTGTGGGAAGGAGGCATGTCAGGCCCTGGGATTTTGGCTTGGCGTGTCGCTGATGGTGGGGCTGACCTCAGGGATGCATGCGGGTTTCTCCAGCTCTGCAGTTTCAGCGTATTTCTAAATGGCATGGTTTCTTAATGGGATAAGGTGCAATTCTGGAGTTCAGTACAGGGGACTACCATCTTGAGGGTTTAGGGATCAGGCCTCTGAGGACGGAAGCCTGAACCCCCAACCTAGTGTTAGGGTTAGAGTTAGGGTTAAGGTTGGGGTTAGGGTAATGTCTTAGGGACAAGGCACGTGAGATCTGCCAGTGCAGATTTGGGCTCACAAAAGGGCTGAGGTGAGGGTGGGATCAGGAGGCTCCTCAGGCCCTGAGCTTTTGGACTGGAGGGGTGAAGATAATGGAAATGGCCTCAGGGGAGCATGCTGTTTTCTACAACTCTGAGGGTAGTAGATAGCACCCAATGAAAGGGTTTCCTCCTGGCTAAGAGACTCAGAGTCCTAAGGTGAGTCTCATGCTTCCATCAATGGGATGACTTAGTGGTCTGGACTCTGGGGTCTAGAGCCTGAACACCCAACCCAGGGTTGTGGTTCCATCCTAGGAGCAATCCAGGCCTAATAAGCGAGTGCAGAGGCAGGATCCCCAGAGGGCTGAGTTGAGGGCGTTTTTCTGGTGGCATGTGAGCCTCTGGGATTGTGTCCAGGGGGTCCTCTGAAGGTGGAGGTGGCAACAGGGGCAGACAGGTTTCTCCCGCCATGAGGGTTTTGCACGGGGCCAAATGGCACATTTTCCTCATGTGTGGCAGCCAGAGTCCTGGGTTGTGAATAAGGGGGTCACCCATCTGGAGGGTTACGGGGTGAGAACTCTGGAGACAGAAGCCTGAATACCCAACCTAGGGTAAAGGTTAGGTCGTAGGGGCATGGCAGCCCGGGTCTGCTGGCACTGAGGTGGCCTTTCCTAAGGCTGAGTTGAGGGCGTGTGTCTGCAGGATCATCAGACACCTGGTTCCTCTGGGAGGAGCCTAACGTTGGGGGTGTCCTTAGGGATACATGCAGGTTTCTCCCACTCTGCGGGTACAGCACATTTCTAAACACATTTCCTCCTGAAATCAGGTGCAGTTATGTTGCGCAGCTCACGGGTTCCCCATCTGAAGGGTTTGTGGATCAGAACTCAGGGTACATAGCCTGGGCTTAGGGTTAGGATTAGGGTTAGCATTAGGGTTAGGCTTATGTCTTAGGGACAAGGCATGTCAGATCTGCCTGAGCAGATACAGGCTCACCCAAAGGCTGAGTTGAGGGTGAGAGGCATCAGGTCCACCAGGCCCTGGGGTTTTGGCCTTGGGGCAAAATAGGTGGGAATGGCCTCAAGGGAGCATATTATTTTCTATGGCTCAGAGCGTTTTAGACAGCACCAAATGAAACAGTTTCCTTCTGGCTGAGAGACTGAGTCCTGGGGTGAGTCTCATGCTTCCATCAATGGCAAGAACTGGAGGTCAGGCCTCTGGCTTCCAGTGCCTGAAACTCAACCTAGGCTTAGGGTTAGGTCCTGAGAGCATGGCAGGCCCAATGAGCCAATGTGGAGGCAGCCTCCCCAGAGAGTTGAGTTGAGGGTGTGTGTCTGCAGGACACCCCATGTACCAGACTGGTCCCTCTCTTTCTAAAAGAAGAATGCAAGCCTTTTGCTGACCAACTCTCTGGTGTAGCCGATGGAGATTTCCCTTCGCCTGAACCCAGAGTTGTTTCTTAGACCTGAGAAAGCCAACTCGTTGGGAGACCAGGCTAGTGGTTCCATTCTGAACATCATTGATTTGTTTGAGAGAGATAGATGGGGAGTGGGCATGACTTGGGGGAGGGGCAGAGAGAGAGAATCTTTGTGTAGGCTCCCTGCAGGGCATGCACCAGGGCAAGGATGCTCCGTCCCACTACCCATGACTTCAGCTGCAACCAAGAGCCAGATACTTAACCCACAAAGCCCACCATGTGCTCCTATCCTTTTCTCTTTTTCTGTAGCTAGAGGATCCCAATGGATCATTCTGTGTCCGTGTCATGGAGCAATATGCTTGCTTGAACGAGGAGACTCCCACAGGTTTCTCAGGACAGTGGTTATATTGCACCCCAGGGTCCTTCAAACTTGGGTTTCAGAACACCTGGGACATCTGGAACATTGCGGTTTCTGAAGAGGCTCAACAGGAAATGTTTGTGTGTAGGCAAAATGAGCGGTTTGGATAGGAGTTGGCCTCATTCTTGGGGCAAGGGGCAAGAAACTTAATTCTCTCCCTCCCCGGTTGATTTTTCTGTTTGTTTCCATTCCTGTGTGGTTCCCCTTAATGGGCACTCTTATAACCTTTTATTTTTCCAACTGTGTCTTGGCTCACATTCAGGGATCATGAAAATCTCACTCACAAGGAATTGTCCCAGATTTTGTGGAAATCTCGCTTTTTCTCTGTGTTCAGCCACCATAACTGGTGTCTGATATCCCCAGCCAAAACGTTGGTCCTCCCTCCCTGTGCAGGCACTGCGTAAGGTCCTGTGCTTAGTGCACCAACGATTAGCCATACAATCACCAAGCACATTCCCTCTCTCACTGCATATAACACATACCCCATAGGCACACCCCACAGGTGCTGCAAAATCCATGGACACTGACGCATTCCATCACATGCCAATAGCACAAACTACATGTACACACCATGTACAACCCATAATCTTCTGACACCGCACCAATAGATCACCCCAAAGCACACATACAACATACATCCATACACTACAAAGAGAGCACATCCATTCTAGGCAAACACCATACACACACATCTCCTACATGGAACACACACATATATGCTGCACGCACACGTTGCACAGAAAACACAGAATACACATGCACCACAGACCGCACACCTACACCACACACACATGACTGCATATGACCACCCTGTCACCACACACAGTGCCCAGTTGCAACATACACCACACTTGTGCCACACCCAAGACTCTTGCAGGATGTACGTAGTACACACCTATCAGGAAAACATAGAAAACACTCCCCACATTCACCACACACACAAACACACACATTCACAGTGTGTGGAACAGTGGGTGGGTGTTGGCTTCTATCTTCAGGAAGAAGTGGTTATTCGAAAGATAGTCTTACTGACACTGTGGACACTAGACTCCAGCAGATGGCACTTCCCTTTATGCATCCACACCTATAATGGGAGACACATCAAGAGGCTGACCATGTCACCCCTCACAGGTTTGTTTCTCAGAGAGCAGCATATGGCACTTTGCTTTTGCTTTCACACACACCTTTGGAATGACTTCTTTCATCTGGACAGTGGTAGGTGTGTGATGAACCATATTTCCCCACGGTGTTGGTTCCTGAGTTAAGTTAACCATCTGTTCCTTAGTTCCACACAGATTGGCTTGACACTTACATTGACTATTTGGAAAAACACATTCATTGACGTTCCCTTCTCTGAGACTTGTGTCCTAGAATTAAGGATATGGCCCCTTGTTTGGCTGTCCAGACCTCTATTTTGAAATTGCTTCCCAGTCACGAAACAAGATGTTAGTGAGCAGCTCCATTTGACCTGGAATGGTGCCTCAGATTTAAGCATATGGATCTTATATTGTGCTTCTGCACATACATTTGGAAACGCTAGCTTCAGGAAAGAAGATATTAGCCCTATGACGGATCCTCCACAGGGCCTTTTCTAGGGGACATGTTGGTGGCACCTACCTTGGGCTTTCCTACATACTATGGAAAAAGGTTCTAGACACTGGAAAGTTAACAATTGACGAAGCTTCCTCTACCATGTTTCTTCTTAGATTTAAGCAGGTAGTCTTACTCTCCTTATGTTTCCACACATACTCTGAAAACGCTTTTATCTCCATGAAAGGAGATGTTCATTGCAAGTTCCATGCTAAACAGGCCTATTCCTCAGAGCTAAGCACATGGAATATTCCCTATGAATTCACACATACTTTTAAAGGAGTAGGGTTGCAACTTCTTTGCTGCTGTCCATGGGGATCCACTGGAAGTCTGTGTGGAGACATGCCCTGAGAGCTGAGCAGAGGACCAGCATCAGGATGAAACTCTAACTTCTGCTTTTGACTGTCGGGGCTGGTCTTACCATTGTGGCATTGTTCGCTAGTTGAGTCACCAAAGCACTTTCACATTCTCCAGGCAAGGCAGGAATCCAGGTGACACATTCTGTCACAGTTCTTAGCTGATCACTCTGACATCAACCTAGTTTCAGAATCATTAGTCTTTTCCCAGATGTCAGGGACCTCTCCATTCTTCACAGATGTGTTTCCCACAGGTAAGTGTATGTAATTTTCCATAGGTTCTCACATGCCCTTGCTGAAATGCTTCTATCTTCCTGGAAGAAGTTGTTCTTTGAAATGAGTTTACCGACAATCTGGTCCCTGGACTGAAGGAGATGGCCTTCCCTTTATGCTTCCATTCATACATTTGCAGAAACCTCTTTAGGTTGACCATGGCACCCTGCAGAGTTTAGTGTCTCTGAGATTAGCATATGACACTTGGCTTTGGCTTTCACACACACTGTGGGAAAGGCTGATTTCTCCTGGATAGTGGAAGCTGTATGATGAACTCCATTTTCCCACAGTAGCATTTCCAGACATATGTCAATGGCTTTGTTCCTTATTCTTGCCAAGTACTGGCTTGACATTTATAATGACTACTTGGAAACTCTAATCCATTGACTGTTTTCTACTCCCAGACTTGTTAATCAGAGAATAGGACATGGCCCATTCCTTTCCCTTCCATAAGCCTATTTTGAAACTTCTTCCGCCATCACGAAACAAGATACTACTATACAACTCCATTTGCCCTGGAATGGTGCCTCAGGTTTTCAGCCTATGGCTCATTCCTTGTGCTTCTGAACATAAGTTTGGAAACAGCTTCAGGAAAGATGATAGCAGAATGATGGATGCTTGACAGGGCTTTTTCTAAGGTACACATTGATGGCACCTAACTTATGCTTTCCCACATACTATGGAAAAGGCTTCTAGCTACTGGAAAGTTAATAATTGACAGAAGCTTCCTCTAACATTTGTATTCTTAGATTTAAGCAGATAGACTTACTCTCCTTATGTTTCCACACATACTCTGAAAACGCTTTTATCTCCATGAAAGGAGATGTTCATTGCATGTTCCATGCTAAACAGGCCTATTCCTCAGAGTTAAGCACATGGAACATTGCCTATGAATCCACACATACTTTTAAAGGAGTATGGTTGCAACTTCTTTGCTGTTTTCCATGGGGATCCACTGGAAGGCTGTGTGGAGACATGCCCTGAGAGCTGAGCAGAGGGCCAGCATCAGGATGAGTCTCTAACTTCTGCTTTCAACTGTCAGGGCTGGTCTTGTGGCATTGTGGCATTGTTCACTAGTTGAGTCACTAAAACGCTTTTGCATTCTTGAGGCAAGGCAGGGATCTAGGTGACACATTCTCTTTAGCAGTTCAAAGTGATCAGTCTGACATTGACCAAATCTCCAGAATCATTAGTGCTTTCCCCAATGTCAGGGAACTCTCCATGCCAGCATCAGTGTTTCTATTTCAAAAACAGCACGGTTCACATGCATGGCCTTTTGACTCCTACACAAAACCTTGAGCTGAGTTTCTGATCCAAGCTGAGGGTCTACCACCTTGAAGCCTTGGGTGCAGGGGGCATGGTAAGAGTGCTCTTGAGTTTCTGGTCTTTTAGGAACACCCAGCTCCCACGTGACCACTCAAGGGGATCACATGGCTTGTGCGCATTCTGGATGGATGCTTGATTGTTCTGGCACTGGCCAGATGTCCAAGACCATTTGTGTTTTCCACCCCAGGGTTGGGGGGCAGATCGAGGGCCCCATCCATTCCAGGTGGAGGTCCTCATGGCACAAGATGCTGGGTTTTTATCTTCCCTGTCAATCAAATTGAAATTCCTCAGGTCTTCATACCCATGGGCTTGCAAGGGCAGCCTTTTTGCTTCAACAAAATCTTAAGTGAGTGTTGTCTGTTGCATGCAGCTGGTTCTCAGCATTCAGTGGATGACTATTTCCTTCGAGATTGCAAAATCACTTCTTTCTTACGGGAATTAGGATATGAGTGGCCACTTGTCTTGTCCACAGACTTCATTTCCTGAGGTTAGCAGTACAACACTTTGCCAAAGTTGTCCCATGCACTTTGAAAATGCTTCCCTCTTCAGGGGTGAAGTTGTAAGTTGAATGGACCATTCTTCTACAAGGTTGTTTCTCAAGATTCCTGGACCCCACTCTCCTGTGTTTTCCCCAATACCCTGGGAATTGCTCCTCTTCTTAGGAAACAACGTATCCCTTGAAAGTTGCATTCCTCACAGATGCGTTTCTCAGAGATAAGGGGACATCATTTTCCATATGTTCTTGCACGCCCTTTCTGAAAGGCTTCTATCTTCAGGAAGAAGTGGTTATTTGAAAACACTCTTACTGACCCTGTGGTCACTAGACTCTAGGAGATGGCACTTCCCTTTTTGGGTCCATACATACACTGGGAGACATTCTTTTCTTGAAGGAAGCTGTCTGCCAAAGCTGCACTCCATGCACACTCCTTTCTGTGAGAGAAGTGCAGGGCCCTTTCCTCATGCTTCCTCACACAAGCTGGGAAATGCTTCTGTCTTCAGAAACCAAGTGGCTGGTGGAAGGGCATTTTCTCAAAGCCACTGTTTCTCAGTTTTAGGGACATGGCCCCTTCCTTTGGCTATCAAGCACACCTTGGAAAATGCTTCTCTCCAGAGGAAGACAAATCACACCTGAGGAGGGACAGTCTCCCCCAGCGTTGCTTCACAGAGTGGCGTCTGGGCCACTCTCCTTATGCCTTTACCCCTCTAAAGAACATGTAGCAGTGATGGGCATGAAGGACGGTTCCTCCACTGTGTTGTTGCTTTGGGACAGGGATATGGCACGTACCTTGGGCTCCCTCCACCACCACATGCTGACTAGAGTAGTCTCTGCACTACCCGGAACTTGCCCTTGCTTTCACACACTCCCCACCCCGAACTAGCTGCAGTCACCTGGGAAAGTGCTAGAAGTCGAGCACTTTCTGTCCAGTGCTGTTTCTTTCCACCTCATTTCATTCCCATTTCCCTGCAGCATCCACGCAGAAGCCTGCCAACACTCCTATCTTCCAGAAGCCAGCTGCCAGCCATAAGCTGCAGGGTATCCAGATGTGTTTCTCAGAGTTGAGTCCACAGCATGCTCAGCCTCAGTCCTGAAAATGCTTCCAGCTTCAGGGGAGTAGATGTGAATGAAAACTGGTCCCTGTGCAGTACTCCTCCTTAGGTAGGCCCTTCACTCAGGCTGCCCCATGGCCTGTGGAAAATGTTCCTCTCTTCGTGAAGGAAACTCTCTGCCAAAGCTGCACACCATGCACACTCCTTTCTGGGAGGGAAGTGCAGGGCCCCTTCCCCATACTTCCTCACACAGGCTGGGAAACGCTTCTGTCTTCAGGCAGCAAGAGCGTGGTGAAAGGGGCGCTTCTTGCGGCCCCTGTTTCTCAGTTCTGGGGACATGGCCCCTTCCTTTGGCTGCTGCCACGTTGTCACACATTGGAAAACACTTCTCTCCAGAGGAAAGAGAAGTCATCCCTGTGGACAGACTGTCTCCCTCAGAGTTGCTTTACAGAGTGGAGTCTGTGGCACGTTCTTTTTTTTTTTTTTTAAGATTTTATTTATTTATTTGACAGATGGAGATCACAGAGAAGCAGACAGAGAGAGAGGAGGAAGCAGGCTCCCTGCTGAGCAGAGAGCCCGATGCGGGGCTCGATACCAGGAACCTGGGATCATGACCTGAGCTGAAGGCAGAGGCTTTAACCCACTGAGCCACCCAGGTGCCCCCTGTGGCACATTCTTTATGCCTTTCTCCTCCACTCTGCAACACGCGGGGCTGCTGGGCAAGATGGAGACGGTTCCTCCACAGGATTGTCACTCAGGCTTTGGCATAGGCCACTTGACCTACGTGTCCATGCTCACACTCACACAGCTGAGTGGGGTCCTCTCTGCAGCATACGGCCCCCACCAACCCTTTCTTTCATAAACATTTGGTCGGGCTACAGTTGTCTGGAAAGACATTTCAAAGCAGGGCACTGTCTGTACCCTTTCGTTTCTTCCTACTTCACTTCTGTTTCCCTTCTGCCTCCACAGAGCTCTGAAAAGCGTTTTAGCTTCCAGAAGCCAGGGGTCGACCATGAGTCGCACTTTATCCAGATGGGTTTCTCAGGGTGGAGCACACAACAATTTTGACACCCCTCCACCCCAGGTCTGGGGAAATGCTTCTAGGATCAGGAAAGGCAATGTGAGTTGAAATCGGTAGCTCTTCCACGTGACTTCTTTCTCCAAAAAGCTCCTGGTGCTTTCCTCCAGCTGCCCCACGGAGTCCAGAAAACTTAGGCAGAATATTTAGAACACAAGGTGTTTGTTGAAGGTGGCAGACTAAACCCCATCTTGTTTCTTTGCACAAACTGTATGAATCTCTCCTTCAGGTTTTACAGGCCCCTTGGGAAATGCTTCCAGCTTCAAGGAAGAAGAGGTGGCTGTAAGGCTGTTGCATAGCCATGTGGTGTCTTAGAGCTATGGGACCACAGCACAGTCCTTTGGCTTCCACGCATATGTTTGAAAATGCTTCTATGCTCAAGAAACGAAATGGTCATTGAAAGGTGCAGCCCAGCACACTAGTTTCTCAGAGTCCAATAGAGGGGCCATCTTCCTTACACTTTCAGGAACAATTTCCCAAGTGCTTCATTCTTCGAGCGAGAAGTGGGTAGCTGAAAGATGGTTCCACAAAAGCTGTTTTCTTTCTTAGAGTTATACCAGGAAACCTTTGTACCATCATCAAACATTCGTGGAAAGTGGCATTCAACGCACACCCTTTTTCTCTCCAAGATCAGTACATGGCTCCTTCCTGAAGCATGGGGACACACATTTAAGATGCTTATGTCTTCCCAAAAGCAAGGGTTGGTTGAAAGCAGGTTCTCTGGCGTGTTTTTTCTGAGTTCTGTCTGACCATGCGGGTCTTAAGTTAGGCTCCCTCACCGCCTTTTCACATACCACTCTTCCTTAAATCAAGATGTTAGTCAGAAGATGCATTATAGTCTCCATTGTTTCTCAGAGTTACGTATGGGGTGCTTTCTTTAGGACTTCCACATGTTTCCTTGAAATGTCCTCTGTCACCATGACATATGTTCTTGGTTGCTAGTTAGATTCTGAACCAACAGGTATCTCTGAGTGCATAGCACTTTCCTTATGTTTTCCCATACACTTCGTGAAGGAAGTTTAGTTTTGGTTTCTGTGTACCTACAGCCATGTTTCTTAAGGCACTTTCTTCTGAGTCCACACCTACATTTGGGAGGTTCTTCCATCTTTCAGGGAAGGAGGTTCAAGTTCATTGCTCTTTCTCAGAATCAAGGGTATCACACATCACAGTAGAATGCATTCTACTCAGAATGGCAGGATTAGGGTTACATGTATAGCACTTTCCTCTCAGTGCTCTTTCTCAAAGTCAAGGCTATCACACAAAACAGGTACATGCAGAAACATACGGGATGTGTGATTCTGCACGTAGCTTTTTGAACCTTTCCAGTTTCGTGAAACAAGATCATAGCCGAAAGAGTCTTGTTTCTCAGAGTTAAGCTTAGGGCAGTTCGCTAACACTTCCACACACAGGTTTAATGAGGCTTTGTCCCTGCATCACGATGTCCGTTGAAAGGTGCATTCTGCTCAGAGTTGCCTGACCAGGATTACATGTGTAGCAGTTTCCTCACATTTTTCCACATGCAGAATATGCCCCTATAGCCCAGGGAATGGACCTTCATTGAATGACTTTTTCTTTGCAGGATGCTGTGACAACAGAAAGGGCTTGGTTTAGTGAATCTTCTTTAGGTGTGCACACATTACTTGAAATGGCTTATCACTTCAGGAAAGAAGATAGTACAAAGACGGACACTGGACAGTTTTGCAACTATGAATTAAGTGCATGGCAATGTGCTTTGGCCTCTGAAACGTACAATGGGAGAGCACGATCTGTAGTTGTCCAAACTGTCTACATCTGTTGAAAATGTTTCAAATGTCATGAAGAAAATATGCTCTTGGTTGCATGTTACATTCTGAACCAACAGGTTTCTCTGAGTGCAGAGCATTTTCCTTATTTAAACATATACTTTGGAAAGGGAGTTTAGTTTCAGTTTCTGTTTGCCCGATGTCATCTTTCTTATGGCACTTCCTCCTGAGTCCACACCTACTTTTGGGATGTGCTTCCATTGTTTAGTGAAGGAGGTTCAAGTTCTGTGTTCTGTCTCAGAATCAAGGGAATCACACATCACACTGCAATGCATTCTGCTCAGAGCGGCAAGATGAGGGTTATGCATATAGCACTTTCCTCTTGGTGTTCTTTCTAAGGGTCAAGGCTATCACACCAAACAGGTACATGCAGAACCATACGGGATGTGTGAGGGGCTGAGAGGCTGAGTCCTGGCATCAGTCTCCTGCTTACATCCATGGGAGGAATTGGGGGTCAGGCCTCTGGGGTCCAGAGCCTGAACACCCTACCTAGGGTTAGGGTTTGGTCCTGGGAGCATGGCAGCCCCAATGGGCCAGAGCGGAGGTAGGATCCCGGGAAGGCTGAGGTGAGGGCATTGTTCTGGCAGCTCGTCAGGCTCCGGGATTGTTGTCAGGGGGTCCTCCGACATTGGGGGTGGCAACAGGGCACATGCAGGTTTTTTCAGCCATGTGGGTTCTGCACAGGGCCAAATGGCACAGTTTCCTCATGGGTGGAAGCCAGAGTCCTGTGTTGTGAATAAGGAGTCCCCAATCTGGGTGGCTAAGGGGACAGGCCTCTGGGGACAGAAGCCTGAATACCCAACCTAGGGTTAGGGTTAGGTCATAGGGGCATGGCAGTCCTGATGTGCCATCGCTGAGGTGAATTCTTCCTATGGCTGAGTTGAGGGCGTGTGTTTGCAGGATTGTCATATTCCTGGTTCGTTGTCCTGGGGGCCGCCTACAGTAGGGGTGGCCTCAGGAATGCATGCAAGTTTCTCCCACTCTCTGGGTCCTGTACCTTTTTAAATGGCATGGTTTCTTTGTGGAATCAGGTACAATTATGGGGTGCAGCTCAAGGGTCCCCCATCTAGAGGGCTTGGGTACCAGGCCTCTGAGGACAGAAGCCAGAGCACCCAAACTGGGCTTAGGGTTAGGTTTAGTGTTAGTGTTAGGTTTAGTGTTATGTCTTAGGGACAAAGCATGTCACATCTGCCAGCACAGATATGGGCTCACCCAAGGGCTGAGTTGAGGGCGGGAGTCAGTAGGCTAGTCAGTCCCTGGGCTTTTGTCCTAGAGGGGCGAAGATGGCGGGAATGGGCTCAGGGGAGCATGCTGTTTTCTACTGCTTGAGGGTTTAGACACCACCAAATGAAACTATTTCCTCCTTCCTGAGAGGCTGAGTCCTGGTGTGAGTCTCTTGCTTCTATCAGTGGGAATAATTAGGGTCTGGCCTCTGGTGTCCATCACCTGAACACCCAACTAGGGTTAGAGTTTGGGCCTGAGAGCATGGCAGGCCAGATAGGCCAGTGTGTAGCCAGGGTCCCAGGAGGGATGAGTTCAGGGCATTTTTCTGATGATTTTCAGAGTCAGGCTCTGGGATGGATTGTGGTCAGGCAGTCCTCCAAAGGTTGGTGTAGCGACAGGGAGCATGCAGCTTTCTCCTGTCATGAGGGCTCTGCACAGGGCCAAATGGCTCAGTTCCTTTGTGGGTGGTAGCCAGAATCCTGGGTTTTGGATAAGGGGTCCCCCATCTGGAGGGTCAGGGGACCAGGCCTCTGTAGTCAGAAGCCTTAAAACCCAACCTAGGTTTAGTGTTAGGTTGTAGGGGCAAGGCAGCCCAAATCTGCTGGTGATGAGGTGGCATCTCCCAATGGATAAGTCGAGGGTGTATGTTTTCAGGATCGTCAGACTCCTGATTCTTGTTTCTGGGAGGGGCCTAACATTGGGGTGAACTCAGGGATGTATGCAGGTTTCTCCTGCACTGCAGGTTAAGCACATTTCTAATCTGAGTGGTTTTCTCCTGGGATAATGTACAATTATGGTGTGCAGCTCAAGGTATGGGGAACAGGCCTCTGAGGACGGAAGCCTGAACACTGAACCTGGGCTTATGGTTAGGGTTATGGTTATGTCTTAGGGATAAGGCATGTTGGATCTGCCAGCACAGATATGGGCTCACCCAAGGGCTGAGATGAGGGTGGGAGTCAGGAGGTTCGTCAGGCCCTGGGCTTTTGGTCTGGAGGATGAAGATGGCAGGAATGGCCTTATTGGTGCGTGTTGGTTTCTACCACTCTGACAGGTTTAGACAGCACCAAATGAAATAGTTTCCTCCTGGCTGAGAGTCTGAGTCCTGCCGTCAGTGTGATGCTCCCATCAATGGGAGGAATTGGGTGTCAGGCCTCTGGGGTCCAGAGCCTGAACACCCAACCTACAGTTAGGGTTTGGTCCTGGGAGAATTGCAGGCCCGATGGGCCAGTGCAGAGGCAGGCTCCCCAGAGGGCTGAGTTGAGGGCATTTCTCTGGAGGCCTGTCTGGCTCTGGGATTGTGGTCGGGGGTTCCTTGGAAGATGTGGGTGGCTTTAGGGGGCATGCAGGTTTCTCCTGCCATGAGGGTTCTGCACAGGGCCAAATGACACAGTTTACTCATTGTTGACAGCCAGAGTCCTGGGTTGTGAATAAGGGGTCCCCAATCTGGAGGGCTAGTGGGCCAGACCTCTGGGGATGGAAGCCTGAAAACCCAGCACAGGGTTAGGTTTAGGGCCTAGGGGTATGACAGTCCTGAACTTCCTACATTGAGGTGACCTATTCTAGTGACTGAGTTAAGAACAAATGTCTGCAGGATCGTCAGACCCCTGGTTCGTGACCTTGGAGGCCGCCTAATGTGTGGGTGCCCTCAGGGGAGCATGAAGGTTTTTCCCACTTTGACGGTATTGTGTGACTCCAAATGAAACGGTGTCCTCTGCAGTGAGAGGCAGAATCCTGTGGGGAGGCAAATGTGTCCCAATTCTGGAGGGCTTGTAGGTCAGTCCTCTGGGGAGAGAAGGCTGAAAACCTAACTTAGGGTTTGGTTCAGGGCCTAGGTTCACTGCAAGTCCAATGCACCAGTGCTGAGATGGGCATATCAGACTCTGGGTTTCTGGCCATTGGGCTGCCCACTGTGGAGTCACATCAGGCCCCTTGTTTTTGGCTTGGCGGGTCGCCCATAGTAGGGGCTCATGCCAGGGGGTCATGCAGGTTTCTTCTTCTCTGAGGGTACAGCGCAGGTCTAAACAGCGTGGTTTGCTCCTGGGAACAGGGACAATTCTAGGGTGCAGTTGGGAGGCCCCATATTGCAGGGGCGGAAATAATGGGGATTGCCTCACGGGAGCATGCTCTTTCCTCCCGCTCTGAAGGTTTTAGACAGCACCAGATGCCATGGTTTCCTCCTGGGGGAGAGTCAGGGTCCTGGGTTGAGTCTCATGCTTCCACAATCCAGAGGAATTGGGTGTTGGGACTCTGTAGTCGGACACCTGAATACCCAAACTAGGGTTACTGTGAAATCCTGAGAGCATGGCAGGCCCAATGTGCCAGCACGAAGCCGGGCTCCCCAGAGGGCATTGTTCTGGCAGCATGTCAGGCTCTGGGATTGTGGTCAGGGGTCCTCCAATGGCGGGGGTGCCAACAAGGGGCATGCAGGTTTCTCCCACCATGAAGGTCCTGCACAGGGCCAAATGGCAGTTTCCTCATGGGTGGCAGCCAGAGTCCTGGGTTGTTAATCAGAGGTCCCCAGTCTGGAGGGCTAGGGGGCCAGGACTCTGGGGACAGAAGCTTGAAAACCAACCAAGGGTTAGGGTTAGTGTCTAGGGGCATGACAGCCCTGAGCTGCCAGCGCTGAGATGGCCTCTCCTCATGGCAGAGTCAAGGGTGTGTGTCTGCAGGACCATAAGACCCCTGGGTCATGGTTCTGGGGAGTGCCTAATATGGGGGTGGTCTCAGGGGAGCATGCAGGTTTTTCCCACACTGACGGTTCTGCACATTTCCAAATGGTATGATTTCCTCCTGGATCTGAGATGGAATCCTGTGGGCAGGCGAATGGGTCCCAAGTCTAGTGGGCTGGCAGCCAGGGCTCTGGGAACAGAAGGCTGAAAACCCAATGTAGTATCAGGGTAAGGTCAGGGTTTATGGGCAAGGCAGGTCTGATCTGTCAGCTCAAATGTGGGCTTGCCCAATGAGAGTCAAGGGCGGGAGTCAGGAAGCTCTTCAGGCCCTGAGTTTTTGGCCTGGAGGTGGTATGATATTTGGAATGGCCCAATGTGTAAGTATGGTGGCTGGCTCCCCACTGGACTGAGTAAAGGGCATTGATCATGTCGTGCATCAGGCTTTGGGATTGCGACCGGGGGGACTGGCTATCATGGGCGTGGTGTCAGGGGCCATGCAGGTTTCTCCCCCTGTGAGGGTACTGCTCAGGGCCTAATGGCACATTTTCTTCGAGTGTAAATCCAGAGACCTGGTTTGTGAATCAGTGGTCCCCAATCTGGAGGGCTTAGGGGCTATGCTCCTAGGAAGCTTGAAAATCCAACCTAGGTTAGGGTTAGGGTTAGGGTTAGGGTTAAGAGCAGAGTTAGGGTTAGGGCTTAGGGACAAGGCATGTCTGATCTGCCAGCACAGATATGGGCTCACCCAAGGGCTGATTTGAGGCCGGAGTCTGGAGGTTTGTCAGGCCCAGAGTTTTTGACCTGGAGGTGCAGTGATTTTGGAATGGCTTCTGAGAAGCATGCTGGTTTCTCCCGCTCTGAGGGTTTAGACAGCACCAAACACCGTGGTTTCCTCCTGGGTGAGAGGTGGAGTTTGGGCAAGACTCATGTTTCCATTATTTTGGGAAATTGGGGGCCAGTCGTCTGGGGTCAGAAGCTTGAACACTCAATTAAGGGTTAAGATTAGGTCCTTGAAGCATGGCTGGCATGAAGGGCCAGTTCTGAGACAGGTTCCCTGGAGGGCTTAGAATATGGCATTATTCATGCAGCACATCAGATTACGGGATTATGGCCAAGGATCCACCAATGTTGGGGGTGGCCACAGTGGGCATGCAGTTTTCTTCTTCCATGAGGGTTCAGTGCAGGTCTAAACAGCAGAGTTTCCTCCTGGAACATGTGCAATTCTGCTATGCAGCTCACGGGTCCCCAACCTGGAGGGCTTATTTGCCTGGCCTCTGAGGATGGAAGCCTGAACACCCAACCTTGGCTTAGGGTTAGGTTTAGGGTTAGGGTTAGGTTTACAGCTTAGGGACAAGTCAGGTCTGACCTGACAGTGTAGATGTGGGCTCACCCAATGGCTGAATTGAGGGCGGGAGTCAGGAGGCTCCTCAGGCCCCGAGTTTTTGGCCCAGAGGTGTGATGATGTTGGGAATGGCCTCAGGGGAGCATGCAGGTTTATCCTACTCTGAGGGTTTTAGACAGCATCAAATGCCACAGTTTCCTCCTGGGTGAGAATCGGAGTCCTGGGGTCAGTCTCATGCTTCCATAATCCAGAGGAATAGGGGGCCAGGCCTCTGGGGTCAATGGCCTTAAGACCCTACTTAAGGTAGTGTTAGGCCATTGGAGCATGGTAGGCCCAATGGGCAGTGCAGAGGCGGAATCCCCAAAGGACTGAGTAGAAGGCATTGTTCAGGTGGTGCATCATTTTCTGGGATTGTGGCAAGAGGGTCTGCCAAAGGTGGGGTTGGTGACAGGGTCCATGCTGATTTCTCTTGTCATGAGGGTACTGCACAGGTCCAAATGGCATGGTTTCCTCATGGGTGGCAGCTGCAGTCCTGGGTTCTGAATCAGGGGTCCCCAAACTGGGGTTTTGAGGTCCAGGCTTCTGGGTACAGAAGCCTGAAAACCAAACCTAGGGTTAGGGTTAGGGTTAGGGCCTGGGGCATGATAGACCCGATCAGCCAGCACTAATGTGGCCTCTCCCAATGACTGAGTTGAGGGTGTGTGTCTGCATGAGCATCAGACCCCTGGTTCGTGGTCCTGGGGGCGCCTAAAGAGGGGATGTCCTCAGGGGAGCATACACTTGTTCCCACTCTGATGGATCTATGCAACTCCAAAGAGCATGATATCCTCTGGGGTTGAAATTAGCATCCTTCAGGTAGGCAAAAGGGACCCAAGTCTGAAAGGCCAGAGGCCAGGTAAGGCTGAAAACCCAACCTAGGGATAAGGTTAGGGCCAAGGGACACTTCAGGCCCAATCTGCTGAAAATGAGGTGGGCAGTCTAAGGGGAAGAGTTAAGGGTGGTTGACAGATGGTGTATTAGACTCCAGGTTTCTGGCCAGGGGGCTGCCCAGAGTGCAGCTGGCCACATGGGTGCTGCGGTTTTCTCCTGTTCTGAGAGTTTTTGCGTAGCTCCAAACAGCACATTGCCTACCCTTTTGTCAGGCAGAGTCGCTGGATGAGGCTCAGTCTTCTCCAAACTGGTGGGCTTGGGGACCAGACCTGTGGGTATGGAGCCTGAAAACACAACCTTGAGTTAGGATCAGGGCCAAAGTACAAGGTAGGCCTGTTCTGCCAGCGTGGAGATGAGCTCCCACTATGGCTGAGTGGAGTGCCTTGTTCAGGAGGCATGTCAGGCTGTGGGTTTTTTGCTTGGAAATTCGCTGATGGTGTGACTGGCCTCAGGGAGGCATGTAGGTTTTACCTGCTCTGAGGGTTCTGTCCAGGTCTAATTGGCATGGTTTCCTCCTGGCAACAGGTGTATTTCTGGGGTGAAACTCAGTGGTCCTCAATCTGGAGGGTTTGGTTCCAGGCAAATGGAAGCCTGAACACCCAACCTAAGATTCGGGGTCAGATTTGGGTTCGGGTTTGGGTTCGGGTTCAGGTTAGGGTTAGTGTTATGTCTTAGGGAAAGGCAGGCCTGATCATCCAAAGCCTATAGGGGCTCACACAATGGCTGAGTTGAGGGCGGGAGTAAGGAGTGTCGCCAGGCCCCGGGTTTTCAGCCTGGAGGTACGATGATGGTTGGGAATGGCCTCAGGGGAACATGCTGGTTTCTCCCGCTCTGAGGATTCTGCACAACTCCAAATGTCAGATTCCTCCAGGTTGGGAGGCAGAATCCTGTGGGGAGGCGAACGGGTCCCAGTCTGGAGGGCTTGGAGGCCAGGTCTCTGGGGAGAGAAGGCTGAAAACCCAACCTAGGGTTTGGGTTAGGGCCTAGGGTCCCAGCAGACCCAATCTCCTGGCACTGAGACGGGCTGCCTAAGGGGCAGAGTTGAGGGCAGTGGACAGATGGTGTATTGCACTCTGGGTTTCTGGCCAGATGGCTGCCTACTGTGCAGATTGCCTCAAGTGTGCATGCATTTTTCTCCCACTCTGAGGTTTCGGCATAGCTCCAAACAGCACGGTACCTACCCTGTGGCAGGCAGAGTCCTGGGGTGAGACTCAGGTTTCCCCAATCTGGAGGGTTTGGGGGCTAGATCTGTGCAGACGAAGCCTTAAAACACAACTTTGGGTTAAGGTCAGGCCAAGAGACAAGGCAGGCCTGATCTGCCAGCACAGAGGTGGGCTCCCCCAGTGGCTGAATGGAGTGCGTTGGTAAGGAGGCACATCAGACTCCGGGATTGTGGTTCTGCACAACTCAAAACTGCACAGTGTCCTCTTGGGTGGGAGGCAGAATCCTTCGGGGAGTCAAATGGATCCCAAGTCTAGAAGGCTTGGATGCCAGGCCTCTGGGGACAGAAGGCTGAAAACTGAACCTAGGGTTACTGGTATGGCCTAGGGGCATGAGAGCCCCAATCTGATGGTGCTGAGGATGTCTCTCCCAATTGCTGAGTTGAGGGCGTGTGTCTACAGGATTTTCAGACTTCTGGTTTGTGCCGTCGGGGATGTCTAAACTGGGGGTGACCTCAGGGGAAGCATGACGGTTTTTCCTGCTCTGATGGCTCTGTGCAACTCCAAAGCTTATGGGGTCCCCCAGTGTAGGAGGCAGAATCCTGTGGGGAGGCAAACTGGTCCCAAGTCTGGAGGGCAGACATACACCCTCAACTCAGCCATTGGGAGAGGCCACCTCAGTATTGGAAGTTCGGGACTGTCATACCCCTAGGTCCTAACCCTAACCCTTGTTTGGGTTTTCCGGCTTCCATCCCCAGAGGCTTGTCCCCCAAGCCCTCTAGACTGGGGACCTCTGATTCTCAACCCAGGACTCCAACTGCCACCCATGAGGAAACCATCCCATTTGGACCTGGGCTGAACCCTCATGGTGGGAGAAACCTGCATGTCCCTTTGAGGTCAGCCCACCAATGACGACCCTCCAAGCCAAAAGTCCGGGGCCTGATGTGCCTCCTGACCAATGCACTCCACTCAGGCATTGTGGAGGTCCACCTCTGTGCTGGCAGATAGGCCATGCCTCGTCCCTTGGCCATGACCCTAATGCAAGGCTGTGTTTTAACACTCCGCCACCACAGCTGTAGCCCCCTATCCCTCCAGAGTGGGGAACCTGTGCCTCATGCCAGCACTCCACCTGCCACAAAGTTAGGCACTGTGCTGTTTAGAGCTTTGCAGAACCCTCAGAGCAGGAGCAAACCAAATGCAATCCTGAGGCCACCTGAACCGTGGACAGTCCCCTGGCCAGAAACCTGGAGTCTAATACAACATCTGTCCACCACCCTCAACTCTCCCCTTTAGACAGCCCATCTCAGCGCCAGCAGATTGTGCCTTCTGTGCTCCTAGGCCTTAACAATAAACCTAGGTTGGGTTTTCAGCCTTCTGTCCCCAGAGGTCTAACATCCAAGACCTCCAGAATTGGGATCTGATTGCTTCCTCTCAGGATTCTGCTTCCCACCGTGGAGGACACAGTGTGATTTGGAGTTTCTCAGAACCATCAAAGTGGGAAATACCTGCATGCTCCCCTGAGGCCACCCCCACTTCAGAAGCCCACCGGGGGCATGAACCAGGGTTCTGACGAACCTGCAGACTCACACCCTCAGCTCCGCCATTGGGAGAGGCTACCTGAGCACCAGCAGATCGAGGCTGTGCTAGGGCTAGCCCTAGAGCTAGGGCTCCTAGGCCCTAACCATAACCTGGGTGGGGTTTTCAGGCATCCATTCCCAGAGGACTGGTTCCCAAGCCCTCCAGATTGGGGACCGCTGATTTACAACACACAACTCTAGCTGCCACCCACGAAGAAACCGTGCCAGTTGGCCCTGTGCGGAACCCTCATGGCGGGAGAAACCTGCATGCCCTCTGTTGCCACACCACATTTGGTGGACCCCCTGGTCACAGTCCCAGAGCCTGATGTGCCACCTGAACAATGCCCTCTGTTCAGCCCTCTTAGGATCCCACCTCCACACTGGTCCATGGTTCCTGCTGTGCTCCTAGCACCTACCCTAACCCTAGGTTGGGTGTTCAAGCTTCTGACCCCAGAGTACTGGACCCCAATTCCTCCATATTAAGGAAGCATGATACTCACGTCAGGACTCCGCATCTGAACCAGGAGGAAACCGTGGCATTTGGTGCTATCTAAAACCCTCAGAGGGGGATAAACCAGCATGTTCACCTGACAGCATTCCCACCATCATCGCCCCTCTAGGCCCAACACCCAGGGCCTGATGAGGCTCCTGACTCCCGCCCTCACCTGAGCCATTGGGTGAGCCCATATCTGTGCTGGCAGATCAGACCTGCCTTTTCCCTAAGCCCTAACCCTAAATATAACCCTGACCCTAGGTTGGGTGTTCAGGCTTCTTTCCTCAGTGGCCTGGCAAACAAGTCCTCCAGATTGGGGGCCCCTGAGCTGCACCCCAAAATTGCACCTGATCCCAGGACAAAAAATACTGTTTAGACCTGGGCTGGACCTTCAGAGTAGGAGAAAACTACTTGCCCCCTTGAGGCCAGCCACACCATTGGCGACCGTCCAAGCCAAAAACCTGGGGCCTGATGTGTCTCCTGACCAATGCACTCGACTCAGGCATTGTGGGAGCTCACCTCTGCACTGGCATATCAGGCCTTCCTTGTGCCTTCATCATGACCCTAACACAAGTCTGTATTTTCAGACTCTATCCCCACACCTCTGACCCCTCCAGATTGTAGAAGCCTGAGCCTCACCCCAGGGCTCCAACTGTCCAAAGGGTAGGCACCGTGCTGTTTGAAGCTACTCCTAAACCACATGCACCCCTGAGGCCACCTCCACAGTGGTTAGGCCCCTGGCCAGAAAACTGAAGTCTAATATGCCATCTGTACTCTGCCCTCAACCCTGTGACTTAGACAGCCCATCTCAGCACCAGCATATTGGGCCTGCAGTGCTCCTAGTCCTTAACCCTAACCCTAGTTGGGTGTTCTGTATTCTGTCCCCAGAGGCCTGGCCTCCAAGCCTTCCACATTGTGACCCATTTGCTTACCTGCATGATTCTGACTCTCACCACGGAGGACACGGTGCTTTTAGGAGTTGTGCAGAATCCTCAGAGCATGTAAAACCTCATGCTCCCCTGAGGACACCCCCCCCTTTATCTACCCATGGGGAGAATGAACCAGGTTCTGATGATCCTGCAGACATATGCCCTGAACTCAGCCATCTGGAGAAGCCAATTCAGCACTGGCAGATAATTTTTTCATACCCCTACTCCAAACCCTTACCCTAGTTTGGGTGTTCAGGCTTCAGACCCAAACAGTGGCTCCCAATTCCTCCAGATAAAGGAAACTGAGACTCACCCCCAAGACTCTCCCTCTCACCCCAGAGGAAACCATGGCATTTGGTGCTGTCTAGAACCCTCAGAGTGAGAGAAACCAGTATGCTCCCCTGAGGCTATTCCCACCATCTCATCCCTCCAGGCCAAAGAACTGGGTCCTGGCGAGCCTCCTGACTCCCACCCTTAACTTAGCCATTGGGCTAGCCCATATCTGTGATGGCAGGGCACACCTGACTTGTCCTTAAGCCCTGACCCTAACCCTACGCTTAATTCTAACCCTAACCCTAGGTTGGGTTTTCAGGCTTCCATATCCAGAGGCATGGCCTCCAAGCCCTCCATATTGGAGACCCCTGATTCACAACCCAGGACTCCAGTGGCCACCCACAAGGAAAACATACCATTTGGCCCTGTGCAGAACCTTCATGCAGGAGAAACTGAATGCCCCTAGACACCAACCCCACATTCGCCTGATCCTCTGGCAAAAATCCCAGTGCCTGCCACGAGCTTGAACAAAGTCCTCTACTTGGCCCTCCGGGGAGCCCGACTCCCTACTGGCACATTTGGCCTGCCATGCTCTTAGGACCTAACACTAACCCTTGGATGGGCGTTCAGATGTCTGACCCCAGAGGGCTGGCCCCAATTCCTCCAGATAATGAAAGCATGATACTCACACCAGGACTCCAACTCTCACCCTGGAGGAAACCATGACATTTGGTGCTAAAACCCTCAGATCAGGAGAAACAAGCATGCTCCCCTTAGGCCAGCCCTACCAATGGCGACCCTCCAAGACAAAAATGCAGGGCCTGGCATGCCTCCTGAATCACGCCTTCAACTCAGCCATTGGGCGAGTCCATATCTTCACTGGAAGATCAGACCTGCCTTGTCCAGACGCCCTAAATCAAACCATAACCCTCACCCTATCCCCAGCTTAGTTGTTCAGTCTTCCATCCTCAGAGGTCTGGCCCCAAACCCTCCAGATTGGGGACCTCTGAGATGCACCCTAGAATTGCACCTGTTCCTAGGATGAAACTATGCCATTTAGACATGTGCTGAACCAGAGTGGGAGAAGCCTGCATGATCCCCTGAGGCCAGCTCCACCAACGGTGATACTCCAGGCCAAAAACCCAGGGCGAGACAGGCCTCCTGATGAATGCACTCCACTCAGCCTTTGTGGAAGCCCACCAATGCACTGGCATTCGGGCCTGCCTTATCCCTTGGCCCTGACCCCAACCGTATGTTGTGTTTTCAGGCTCGGTCCCAACAGGACAGGTCCCTAAGCCCCCGAGATTGGGGAAGCCTGAGCCTCACCAAGAACTCTGGCTGCCACAAGGGTAGGCACCGTGCTGTTTGGAGCTACACGTGGAAAGCACCTCTGAGTCCAACTCCACAAAGACAGCCCCCTGGCCAGAAACCAATAGTCTAATGCCATCTGTCCATCAACCTCGGCTCTGCCCCTTAGACAGCCCATCTCAGTGCTGGTAGATTGGGCCTACAGTGCCCCTAGGCCCTAACCCTAACCATAGGTTGGGTTTTCAGCCTTTTGTCCTCAGATCCCTGGCCTCCAAGCCCTCTGGACTGGGACATGTTTGCTATACACAGGATTCTGCCTCTCACCCTGGAGGACAGCATGTGGTTTGGAGTTGTGCAGAACTGTCAGATTGGGGAAAACCTGCATGCTCCCTTGAGGACACTCCCACTTTAGGTGCCACCAGGACCATGAACCAGGAGTCTGACGATCCTGCAGACACACACCCTTAACTCAGCCATTGGGAGATGGCACCTCAGCACTGGACGACTGGGGATGTCATGCCCCTAGACTCTCAACCTAACCTATGCTGGGTTTTCCGGCTCTGTTCCCAGAGGTCTGGCCCCTAAGTCCTTCAGACTGGGGACTGCTGATTTGCAACAAATGACTCCAGCTTCCACCCACGAGAAAACTGCAATTTGGCCTTGTGCTGAGCCCTCATGGCGGGAGAAAACTGCATGCCACCTGTCACAACTGCACTTTGGCAGACCTCTGGTCTCAATCTTGGAGTCTGATGTGCCACCTGAACAATGCAATCCACGTGACCCTCTGGGGATCCTGCCTCCTCACTGGCCCATCAGGCCTGCCATACTCCTAGGACTTAATCCTAATCCTGCGTTAGGTATTTTGGCTTCTGACTCCAGAAGCCTGACCCCCAATTCTTCCGGATAATGGAAACATGAGACTCACCCCAGGGCTCCGACTATCACCCAGGAGGAAACCATGGCGTTTGGTGCTGTCTAAAACCCTCAGAGCAGGAGAAACAAGCATGCTCTCTTGAGGCCATCCCCACCACCTTCGTCCCTCCAGATGTAAAACCTAAGGACTGAGGAGCCTCCTGACCACCGCCCTCAACTCAGCCATTGGGCAAGCCCATATCTGAGCTGGCATATCAGACCCGCCTTGTCCACATAACTCTAACGCAAACCCCAGTTAGGGTGTGCAGGCTTCCCTCCTCAGAATTCCTGGCCCCTGAGCCTCCAGTTTGGGGACCCCTGACTGCACCAAAGGATTTCACCTGCCACCAGGAGGAACCATGCCATTTAGACCTGCACTGAATGCTGAAAGTAGGAGAAACCAGCATGCCCCCCCTGAGGCCAGCCCCACCATCGGCACCCACAAAGCCAAAAACCTGGGGCGTGATGTGCCTACTGATGAATGCACTCCACTCAGCCATCATGGGGGCCCACCTCTGAACTGGCATATTGGGCCTCCTTGTCCCTTGTCCCTGAACCGAACCCTAGGTTGTGTTTTCAGGCTCCGTCCCCACAGGTCTGATCCAAAACACTCCAGATTGGGAAGCCTGAGCATCACCACAGAAATCAGACTGCCACAAGGGTAGGCACCATGCTGTTTGGAGCTATGAAGAACCCTTAGAGAGGGAGAAAACCACATGCAACCCTTAGGCCACCTCCAGAGTGGGCAGCCCCCTGGCAAGAAACTGGGAGTCTAATATGCCATCTGTCCACCGACCTCAACTCTGCCCCTTAGACATCCCATCTCAGTGCTGGCAGATTGGGCCTGCAGTGCCCCTAGGCCCTAACCCTAACCATAGGTTGGGTTTTCAGCCTTCTGTCCCCAGAGGCCTGGCCTCCAAGCCCTTCAGAGTTGGGACCCATCGCTACCTGAAGGATTCTGCCTTTCACCCTGGAGGACAGCGTGCGGTTTGGTGTTGTGAAGAACTGTCAGATCGGGAAAAACCTGCATGCTCCCCTGAGACCACTCCCACTCTAGGTGCCACCAGGACCACGAACCAGGGGTCTGACGAACCTGCAGACACACGCCCTCAACTCAGCCATTGGCAGATGGCACCTCAGCGATGGCAGATTGGGGCCATCATGTCCCTAGATTCTAACCCTAACCCTATGTTGGGTTTTCAGGCTTTTGGACCCAGAGGCCTGTCCCCTAAGCCCTTCAGATTGGGGACAGCCTATTCACAACCGATGACTCCAGCTGCCACCCACGAAGAAACCGTGCCATTTGGCCCTGTGCTGAGACATCATGGTAGGAGAAATTTGCATGCCATCTGTCACAACCCCACTTTGGCGGACCACCTGGACTCAATTCCAGAGCCTGATGCACCACCTGAACAATACAAACCACTGGGCACTCTGGGGATCCCGCCTCCACATAGGCCCATCAGGCCTACCATGCTCCTAGGATCTAACCCTATCCCTAACATGGGTGTTCAAGCTTCTGACCCCAGAGGCCTGGCCCCCAACTCCTGTGGATTAAGGAAACATGAGACTCACCCCAGGACTCCGACTATCACCTATGAGGAAACCATGGCATTTGGTGCTGTCTAAAACCCTCAGAGCAGGAGAAACAAGGATGCTCCCCTGAGGCCATTCCCACCATCTTCGCCCCTCCAGGTCAAAAACCCAGGGCCTGACAAGCCTCTTGATTCTTGCTCTCAACTCCGCCTTTGGGAGAGCCCATATCTCTGCTGACATATCAGATCTGCCTCATCCCTAAGCCTTAAACCTAACCATAACCCATTTGGGGTGTCCAGGTGTCTGTCCACAGAAGCCTAGCCCCCATGCCCTTCATATTGAAGACCCCTGAGCTGCATCCCAGAATTGTACCTGTTCCCAGGGAGAAACCATGCCATTTAGACCTGCATTGAACCCTCAGAGTGGAAGAAACCTGCATGACCTACTGAGGGCAGCCCCACCACAGGCGACCCTACAAACCAAAAACCTGTGGCCTGACCTGCCTCCCGATAAATGCACTCCACGCAGCCATTTTGGGAGCCCACCTACATGCAGGCAGATAAAGCCTGCCTTGTCCCTTGGCCTTGACTATAACCCTAGGTTGTATTTTCAGGCTCTGACCCCACAGCTCTGGCCCCTAAGCCCTCAAGATTGGGGAAGACTGAGCCTCACCCCAGGACTTGGCCTGCCACAAGGGTAGGCACTGTGCTGTTGGAGCTATTCAGAACCCTCAGAGTGGGAAAAAAAACTGCATGCACCCCTGAGGCCACCCCCACAGTGGGCAGGCCCCTGGCCAGGTATCTGGAGTTTAATATGCCATCTGTCCATGGCTTTCAACTCAGCCCTTTAGACAGCCCAACTCAGCACCAGCAGATTGGGCCTGTAATGTCCCTAGGTCCTAATCCTAACCCTAGGTTTGGTTTTCAGCCTTCTGTCCCCAGAGGTCTGGCCTTCAAGCCATCCAGACATGGAACCCTTTTGCCTCCCCACAGATTCTGCCTCCCAGCAGGAAGAAACTGTGCCTTTTGGAGTTGGGCAAAACCCACAGAGAAGGAAAACCCTGCATGTTCCTTTGAGTCTACCCCTATATTAGGCACCCTCAAGGACCATGAACCAGTGACCTGATGATCCTGCAGACACATGCTGTCAACTCAGCCATTGGTAGAGGCCATCTAGTGCCAGCAGATCAGGGCATGCATGCCCCTAGGCCCTAACCCTAACCCTAGGTTTTGTTTTTCAGGCTCTTGTCCCCAGAGGCCTCGCTCTGAAGCCCTCCAGATTGAGGACCGCTGATTCACAACCCACAACTCTGGCTGCCACCCAAGAGGAAGCCGTGCCATTTGGCTCTCTTCAGAACCTTCATAACAGAGAAACCTGCATGTCCCCTCATGCCACCCCCACATTTGGAGGACCCCTGGCCACAATCTGGGATCCTGACATGCCACTGGAACAATATCCTCTTCTTGGCCCTCTGGGGAATCCAGCCTCAGCACTGGCCGATCAGACCTGCCATTCTCCTTGGACCTAACATTAATCCTAGATTGAGATTTCAGACTTTTAACCCCAGAGGACTGGACCCCAATTCCTCCTGATTGGGGAAGCATAAGATCCACTCCAGGATTCCGCCTGTCACCCAGGAGGAAACCATGCCATTAGCAGCTGTCCAATAACCTCAGTGTGGGAGAAAACTGCATGCTCCCCTGAAGCCACCCTCACCATCCTATACTCCAGGCCAAAAACCTGGATCCTGACGTGCCTCCTGTATTCCACCCTTAACCCAGCCATTGGATGAGCCTAACCTGCCTTGTCCTTAGGCCCTAACCCTAACCCTAGGTTGGGTTTAACAGGCTTCTGTCCCCAGAGGCCTGACCTCTGAAGCCCTCCTGAGTCTACCAGCCCAGAACTGCCCCTATTCCCAGGAGGAAACCCTGCCATTTACACCTGCATATAATCCTCAGAGCTGGAGAAATCTGCATGCCCCATTGAGGCCATCTGTACCATCAGAGACCTTCAAAGTCAAAACTTTGCATCTTGACATGCCTCCTGACCTACACCCTCCTCTCAGCCACTGGGGAGTTCACATCTGTCCTGGCAGGTCTGGGTTGCCTTATTCCTAAGCCCTAGCCCTAATTGTAGGTTGGGTTTTCAGGCTTCTTTCCCCAGAGGCCTGGCCCCCAAGCCCTCCTGATTCAGGAACATTGAGCCTCACCCAAGAACTGCCCCTGTTCCCAGGAGGAAACCCTGCCATGTAGACCTACACAGAACCCCCAGAGCAGGACAAATCTGCATGGAACTTGAGGCCAGCTGCACCATCAGAGATCCTCCAAACCAAATACCCAGAGTCTGACATGGCTCCTAACCCTCGCCCTCCATTCAACCATTGGGGTAGCCCACATCTGTGCTGGCAGTTCCAGACTGCCTTGTCCCTAGGCCCTAACCCTAACCCTAGGTTGGGTTTGGGTTTCCTTTCCAGAGACCTGGCCCCCAATATATCCTGATTCGGGACCCCTGAGCCACACCCCAGAACTGCACCTGTTCCAGGAGGATACCATGCCATTTAAACCTGTGAAGAGAGCTCCGAGAGGGAGAAACCTGCATGCTCCTTTACGCCATCCCCACCTTCGGCAGACCCCCTGGCCACAATCCCAGAGTCTGATGCACTGCCTGAAAAACGCCCTGATCTTGGCCCTCCGGGGCGCCCACTACAGGACTGGCAGAATGGGTCTGCCATGCTCCGGGGGCCTAAACCTAACCCTAGATTGGGTTTTCAGGCTTCTCTCCCCAGAGGCCTGGTCCCCAAGCCCTCTAGATTGGGGAAGCCTGAGCCTCACCCCAGGACTCTGTATGCCACAAGGGATGACACTGTGCTGTTTGGAGCTGTGCAGAACCCTCAGAGTGGGAGAAACTAACATGATCCCCTGAGGCCACCCCCAACATCTGCACTATCCCAGGTCCCAAATTCCGGGCCAGACATGCTTCATGAGACCCTCCCTCAACTAATCCATTGGGGGCGTCCACCCCAGCATTGGCAGATAAGGCCTGCCATGCCCCTTGACCCTAAACCTAACTCTAGTTTGGGTTTTCATGCTTCTGACCCCAGGATCCTACACACCAAACCTTCCAGATTTGGGGGCCCTGAGCCACAGCCCAGAACTGTGCCTTTCCCAGGAGGAAATCATGCCATTTAGACCTGCACAGAACCCTCAGAGGGGGAGAAACCTGCATGCATCCTTGAGGCCATCACCACCATCGGCGACCCTTCAAGGCAAAATCCCAGGGCCTGATGTGCCTCCTGACCCACGGTCTCCACTCAGTGATTGGGCAGACCACCCCTGCCCTGGAAGATCAGGCCTACCTTGTCTCTAGGCCCTAAATGTAACACTAGGTTCCATTTTGAGTTTTCCATCCACAGAGGCCTGCCCCCAAGCCCTCCCAATTTGACTCCACCTGCCACAAGGGATGAGATTGTACTTTTTGGAGCTTCACAAAGGCCTGGCTTCCAGGCTCTCCAGACATGGGAATGGCGCCTCACCCTGCTATTACGCTTCCCACCCAGGAGGAAACCATGCCACTTGTAGTTGCCCAGAACCCTCAGTGCGGGAAAAACTTGCATGGTCCTCTGAAGCCACGCCCACCATAAGCGCTCATCAGGACCACAATCCAGGGCCTGATGATCCAAAGGACACTTGCCCTCAACACAGCCATTGGGGGAGCTTGCCTCTGCACTGGCAGTTTCTATGCCCTAAACCTAACTGTAGGTTGCATTTTCAAGCTTCCATCCTCAGAGGCTTGGCCCCCAAGCCCTCCAGATTGGGGACCCTTTAGTCACAACTCCCATTGCCACCCAAGAGGAAACCATGCCATTTGGCATGGTGCAGAAACCTCAGAGCGGGAAAACATTCATGCTCCCTGATGCCATCCCCCATCTTTGGCAGACACCCGGGCCACAATCCTGGAGCCTGACCTGATGCCTGAACAACGCCGTCAACTCAGCCTTCCAGGGATCCCGCCTCAGCACTGGCAGATTGCATCAGTCATGCTCCTAGGACTTAAACCTTACCCTAGGTTGGGTTTTCAGGCTTCTGACCCTAGAGGCCAGGCCCCCAATTCCTCCCAATTGGGGAAGCATGAGACTCACCCCAGGGCTCCACCTCTCATTTAGGAGGAAACTCTGCAATTTGGAGCTGTCCAAAACCCTGAGCGTGGGAGAAAGCAGCATGCTCCCCTGAGGCCACCCCCACCATCATCACCCCTCCAGGCCAAAATCTCGGGGCCTGACATGCCTTCTGACTTCTGTCATCAACTCAGCCATTGGGCAAGCCCACATTCTCGCTGGCAGATCAGGCCTACTTTGTCCCTTGGCTCTAACCTTAACCCTAGTTTGGGTTTTCAGGCTTCTCTCCCCAGTCACCTGACCCCCACACCCTCCTGTTTCAGGACCCCTGAACAGCTGCCCCTGTTCCATGGAGGAAACTTTTCCATTTAGACTTGTGCAGAACCCTCAGATTGAGAGAAACGTGCATGCCCCACTGAGGCCACCCACACTATTGCTGACCCACTGGCCACATATCCAGAGCCTGATGCACTGCTTGCCATGCGCCCTCAACTCAGCCCACCTGGAGCCCACCTCAGTGCCAGTAGATTGGGCCAGCCATGACCCCAGGCCCTAGCCCTAACCATAGTTTGGGTTTTCAGGCTTCCATCCCCAGAGGGCTGGCTCCCAAAGCCCTCCAGTTTTGGGATGACTAAGTCAGCCCCAGGCCTCGGACTTTTGCCTAGGAGGAATCCATGCCTTTGGGAGCTCTGTGAATCCTCAGAAAGGAAGAAAGTGGCACGTCTCCCCAATTCCACCTCCATATTCGGTGGCCACACTATACACTTAGACAAATGTGCTTCCTGAACACCACCCTCACCTCACCCCGTTGGGATTCTGCTTCAGTGCGGGCAGATCAGGCCTACCATATTTGTAATCTCTAACCCTAAATCTGCATTGATTTTTCAGGCTTCCATAAAGCACCCATACATATGTTTGAGGAGGTTCCTTTATTGCATCAAAATGTTCCCTGAAATGTGTATTCTACACAGACTTGAGGAATCAGGGTTACCCATATAGCACTTTCCTCACAGTGCTCTTTCTCAGAGTCAAGGTTATCACACATCCCTTAGCAGTTTCCTAACATTTTCAGACACTGTGGGAAATGCACTATAGCCAAGAAAGCAGATGTTCATTGAATGACATTTTCTCCACACAGAAGTTTGAGTGTGCTGTAGGCAATAGAATGGCATGTAGGGCTATTTCTGCAGGCGTCCATACATTATTTGAGCCTACAAAATGCTTCTAACTTCTAGAAAGAAGATAGTACACATTGAGGTCTTTTATCCATTTTGAGTTTATATTTGTGTACGGTGTAAGAGAATGGTCGAGTTTCATTCTTCGACATATAGCTGTCCAATTTTCCCAGCACCATTAATTGAAAAGACTGTCTTTTTTCCACTGTATATTTTTTTCTGTTTTGTCGAAGATTATTTGACCATAGAGTTGAGGGTCCATATCAGGGCTCTATACACTGTTCCACTGGTCTATGTGTCTGTTTTTATACCGGTGCCATGCTGTCTTGGTGATCACAGCTTTGTAGTAAAGCTTGAAATCAGGTAACGTGATGACCCCAGTTTTATTTTTGTTTTTCAACATTTCCTTAGTGATTCAGGGTCTCTTCTGATTCCATACAAATTTTAGGATTATTTGCTCCAGCTCTTTGAAAAATACCAGTGGAATTTTGATCAGAATGGCATTAAAAGTATAGATTGCTCTAGGCAGTATAGACATTTTAACAATGTTTATTCTTCTGATCCAAGAGCATGGAATGGTCTTCCATCTTTTTGTGTCTTCTTCAATTTCTTTCATCAGTGTTCTGTAGTTTCTTGAGTACAGATCCTTTACCTCTTTGGTTAGGTTTATTCCCAGGTATCCTATGGTTCTTGGTGCTATAGTAAATGGAATTGATTCTCTAATTTCCCTTTCTGTATTTTCATTGTTAGTGTAAAAGAGAGCCACTGATTTCTGTACATTGACTTTGTATCCTGCCACGTTGCTGAATTGTTGTATGAGTTCTAGTAGTTTGGGGGTGGAGTCTTTTGGGTTTTCCATATAAAGAATCATATCATCTGTGAAGAGAGAGAGTTTGACTTCTTCATTGCCAATTTGGATACCTTTTATTTCTCTTTGTTGTCTGATTGCTGTTGCTAGGACTTCTCATACTATGTGGAACAAGAGTGGTGAGAGTGGACATCCTTGTCATGTTCCTGATCTCAACGGGAAGGAAGCAACTTCTTTCAAGATATGTCTCCAAAGGCAAAGGAAGCAAAAGCAAAAATGAACTTTTGGGACTTCATCAAAATCAAAAGCTTCTGCACAGCAAAGGAAACAGTCAACAAAACAAAGAGGCAACCCACGGAATGGGAGAAGATATTTGCAAATGACAGTACAGACAAAAAGGTTGATATCCAGGATCTATAAAGAACTCCTCAAACTCAACACACACAAAACAGACAATCATATCAAAAAATGAGCAGAAGATATGAACAGACACTTCTCCAATGAAGACATAAAAATGTATATCAGACCCATGAAAAAATGTTCATCATCACTAGCCATCAGGGAGATTCCAATTAAAACCACATTGAGATAGCACCTTACACCAGTTTGAATGGCCCAAATTAGCAAGACAGGAAACAACATGTGTTGGAGGGGATGTGGAGAAAGGGGAACCCTCATACACTATTGGTGGGAATGCAAGTTGGTGCAGCTTCTTTGGAGAACAGTGTGGAGATTCCTCAAGAAATTAAAAATAGAGCTTCCCTATGACCCTGCCATTGCACTACTGGGTATTTACCCCAAAGATACAGATGTAGTGAAAAGAAGTGCCATCTGTACCCCAATGTTTCTAGCAGCAATGGCCACGGTCGCCAAACTGGAAAGAACCAAGATGCCCTTCAATGGACGAATGGATAAGGAAGATGTGGTCCATATACACTATGGAGTATTATGCCTCCATCAGAAAGGATGAATACCCAACTTTGCAACATGGACGGGACTGGAGGAGATTCTGCTGAGTGAAATAAGTCAAGCAGAGAGAGTCAATTATCATATGGTTTCACTTATTTGTGGAGCATATCAAATAATATGGAGGACAAGGGGAGATGGAGAGGAGAAAGGAGTTGAGGGAAATTGGAAGGGGAGGTGAACCATAAGAGACTATGGACTCTGAAAAACAATCTGAGGGTTTTGAAGGGGCGGGGGGTGTGAGGTTGGGGGAACCAGGTGGTAGGTATTAGAGAGGGCACGGATTGCATGGAGCACTGGGAGTTGTGCAAAAACAAAAAGTACTGTTACACTGGAAATAAATTTAAAAAATTTTTTAAAAATCAAACAAAGCAAAACAAAAAGATACGGGTGGGGGGCGATTCCATTTTATAGATATAAGCTATTTATTAAAACAATTGTAATGGAAAAAAAGAAGATAGTACAAATCTCTTGGCAGATTTGAAAGTGTGAATTCAGTGCATGGCAGTTTTCTTGGGCTTCTAATACATACATTTGGAGAGCATATTCTGCAGGCATCCACACTGTCAGCAGCAGTTGAAAATGCTTCTAACTTCGGGAAGGACATTAGTAGAAGGACGGTCCCTTGACAGCTTTGAAACTGTAGAAACTCACACTGAAACTGTGGGAACTGACAGTTTCAAAATGGAAAGTACATGGTCCTTCCCTTAGGTGTCTCAAACACACATTTAGAAAACCTTCTACATTTAGGACACAAGGTGTTAGTTGAAGGTGGAGACCTAAACACTTTCTTTTTTCTCTGTGCAAACTATATGGAACTTTCCATCAGCTCTCACATGCGCCTTTGAAAATGCTTCCATCTTCAGGGAAGAAGATGTTATTGAAAGACACTTTCTGCACTGTGTGGTGTCTTAGTTATGGGCACATAGCACAGTCCTTTGGCTTTCACACATATATTTAAAAATGCTTCTATGCTCAGGGAACGAGACGGTAGTTGAAAGGTGGTGCCCACAAACTCGTTACTCAGAGTCAAGTATAGGGCATCCTCTTTATGTTTTCACTTATACTTTCCTAAATGCTTCATTCTTCAAGTGAGTTGTTAGTTGGAAGAAGAAGGTTTCACAAAAGCTGTTTTCTTTCTTAGAGTTATATGAGAAAATTTTTCTATCTTCATCAAACAAGACATTAGTTGAAAGTTGCATTCTACCCACAGCCTTTTTCTCTCCAAGATCATGGAGAGAAATGGCTCCTTCTTTATGCATGGGCACACACTTTGAAAATGCTTGTGTCTTCCAAAAAGAAAATGTTGGTTGAAAGCAGATTCTCTGTCGTGTTCTTTCTTACTTCTTTCTAAATGTGTGGGTCTTAAGTTAGGCTTCCTCGCCTATGTTTCAACATGCACCTATCATCCTAAAATAAGACGTTAGCAGGAAGATGCATTGTACACTGCATGGTTACTCAGAGTTACGTACAGGGCACTTTCTTTATGATTTCCACGTTTATCTGAAACATCCTCTGTCACCATGACATAATCTCTTAGTTGCAAGTTACTCTCTAAACCAACATGTTTCTCGGAGTTAAGTACAGAACAGTTTCCTTACACTTTGGAAAGGGATTTTGGTTTTTGATTCGGTTTCTCTACAGTGATTGTCCTTATTGCACTTTCCTCTGCATTCCCACCTACCTTTGGATTGTGCTTCTATCAGTGAAGGAGGTTCGAGTCCAGTGTTCTGTCCCAGAGTCAAGGGTATCACCCTTCCCTTATGTTTCTGCACGTAACTTTTTGAACACTTCCAGTTTTGTGGATCAAGATGTGAGTCGAAAAACTCTTGTTTCTCAGAATTAAGTATATGACACCCATAGGCCTCCACACATAAGTTTGAGGAGGCTGTTTTCCTGCATCAAGACATTCATTGAAAGTTGCATTCTACTCAGAGTTGCATGATCAGGGTTACATATAGGGCACTTTCCTACTTTGAAGTGCTCTATATGTAACCCTGACCATGCAACTCTGAGTAGACATGGTGGGAATCGTCCTATTGTCAAGAGAACAGATGTTGATTGAATGACATTTTGTCCACTGTGAGCTGTGACAATAGAATGATGTGTAGGGCTCTTTCTTTTTTTTTTTTTTAAAGATTTTATTTATTTATTTGTCATAGAGAGAGAAGCGAGAGTGAGCACAGGCAGACAGAGTGGCAGGCAGAGGCAGAGGGAGAAGCAGGCTCGCTGCCAAGCAAGGAGCCCGATGTGGGACTCGATCCCAGGACGCTGGGATCATGACCTGAGCCGAAGGCAGCGGCTTAACCCACTGAGCCACCCAGGCGTCCCGTGTAGGGCTCTTTCTGAAAAGACGTTCACAGCTTATTGGAAAATGCTTCTAACTTCAAGAAAGAAGATAATACAAAGATGGTCTCTCAACAGTTTTGAAGTTGTGAGTTCAGTGCATGGCACTTTTCTTAGGCTTCTAAAATGTACATTTGGGGAGCACATTCTGTGGGCATCCACACTGTCAACATCAGTTGAAATGTTTCAAAAGACAGGAAGGAAGTTATAAGGACAGTCTACCATTGAAATTATTGATACTGAAAATTTTAAAAGGGAAAGTACAACTAAAAAAAAAAAAACCTACCTTCAACTAAAGTTTAAGACACAACGTGTAAGTTGAAGGTGGAAATCTAAACATGCTCCTGTTTCTCTGTGCAAGCAATATGGAAATTTCCTTCAGCTTTCACACGCACCTCTGAAAATGCTTCCAACTTCAGGAAAGAAGATGTAGTTGAAAGACAATTTTGGCTTCCACACATACGTTTGATAATGGTTCTATGCTCAATAAATGAGACTGTAGTTGAAAGTTGCTGCCTGTACATTAGTTTCTCAGAGTCAAGCATAGGGCTTCCTCCTTATCCTTCCAAACTCTTTCATTCCTCAAGGGAGAAGTTCTTAGTTGAAAGACTATTTCACAAAAGGGGTTTTCTTTCTTAGAGTTAAGTGCAGGGTAGTTTCTTTGTCCTTCCCCATTTTTAACAGAAATACTTTCCATCTTCATCAAAGAAGACATTGGTTGAAAGTTACTTTCTATGCACAGCCTTTTGCTCTCCAAGATCAGTACATGGCTCTCCCCTTATGCATGGGCACACACTTGGAAAACGCTTGTGTCTTCCCAAAAGAAAATGTTGATTGAAAGTGGATCCTCAGCATTGCTCTTTCTAATCCTATAAGACACGGTTTCCTTCTGTGTTGCAGGCTGAGTCCTCTACTATTTCTCAAGTGTCTCCAATCCGTGGAGCTTTAGAGACATGTTTCTGAGAATGAGCCCTTCAGTACCCATCCTAGTGTTAGTGTTGGGACGTTGTTGCATGGCAGGTCCAATCTGGTGATTGTGTGGTGACCTTCTCAGATGACTGACTTTATGGAGTGGGTTAGAGTTATTGTCAGGCTCAGGGTTTGAGTCCCCTGGGCCTTTGGTTGTGTTGGTTATCTGAAAAGTTTTCAAGGGGCATTGAGATTTCTTCCTCTCTGTAGCCATTCTGGAGTCCCAAATTTCACAGTTTCCATCTATATTGCAGCCTTAATTCTTGTCTTGTTTCGCTGCTTTGGGAATGGTCCACTCAGAACCCAGGATAGGGTTTGTGATAGGGCCTAGGAGCATGGCAGGGCATATATGCCTTGAAAGCGTCATGAAAGGCTGACTTCAGGACATGGTTTAAGGTGATGCGAGCTTAGGTTGTTTCCAGCGGGTTCCCAACTCAATCGGTTGGGATCGACCCAGAAGGGCATTGAGATTTCTCCTACTCTGCATCCTATCTAGAGTCCTAGATGAGACGTTCTCCTTTGGAGTGATAGGCTGAGTCCTCTGGTGTTGCTCAGGAGTCCCCAGTGCATAGAGATTTCGAGCCAGGCTAGTGGGATTGGTAATTATGGAACCCAAATGAGGGTTAGAGTTAGGGCTTAGGAGCATAGGCTGGCTGTATGGAGACCATCGTGGAGGACTGAGGTGAGGGCCTGGGTTAGAGTGAGGGTCATCCTTAGGCTTGGGTTCCGAATGTGTGTTTTGGCTGGCAGGAGCTCGGGTAAGCATTCAGATTTCTCCTACTCAGAATACTTTATGGAGTCTCATGCAACAAGTTTTCCTTCTGTGATACAGAGTGGGTCCTCTGTGCCCCACAATGGGGTTGGTTGGAATAGGCTAAAAGAGGCATTCAGAAATCTCCTGCTCTGAATCCTTTCTGGGGTCCCATACTGAATGGATTCCTTCTGTGTAGCAGGCTAAGTCCTCTGGTATTGTTCACATATCTACAATACCTGGGGCTTCAGGATGTCTCGGAACCCACATAGTGTTTGGGTTAGGGTGTAGGAGCATAGCAGTATCCCTATCTTGTCTGTGTGGGCATGTTCTAAAAGCGCTGAGTTGAGCAAGTTGGTTAGAGTCATTTCAGGGTCAGGATTTGAGTCTATGGGTCCTTCAAATGTGTTGGTTTCCTGGAAAGCCTTTGGAGGGCTTTGTGATTTCTCCCTCTCTATATCCATTCTTGAGTCGCAATGGCCCAGTTTCCAACTATATTAGGGAAGTAGTCCTCTAGTATTTCTTCAATACAGCAGTGACTTGGGAATGTGATCCAGGCCTGTGGGTATTGTACACTCAGAACCTGGGCTAGGGTTAGGTTTAGGGCCTAGGATGATGGCAGGTCCAATATACCGGTTGTGTGACGACTGTTTTAAAAGACTGAGTTCAGGACGTGAGTTAGGGTGAATGCAATGCTTAGGGTTTGTTTCCAGCTGGTCCTGGAAAATATGGGTTGGCAGGGATTAACTCAGGTGAGTATTGACATCTCTACTGCCCTGAATCCTTTCTGAGATCCCATAAGGGATCATTTCCTTCTGTGTTGCAGCCTGAGTGTTCTTGTATTGTGAAGGTGTCCCCAGTCCATTAAGTATTTAAGACAGGTCTCTGGAAATGGACTTTTCCAAACCCACATTATGATTAGGGTTAGGGCCTAGGAGCATGGCAGGTCTGACATGGTGGCTGAGAAGTGACAATCCCGAGGTCTGAGACAAGGGAGTGGGTTAGGCTGATTGTCATGCTCAGAGTTCGTATACAGGGCACGTTTGAATATGTTGGTTGGCTAGGATATTCTCAGGTTGGCATTCAGATTACTCCTGGACAGAACCCTTTCTGAAGTCCGATTTGGCAGGTTCCATCTGTCATGCAGGCTGAGTCCTCTGCTATTGCTCTGATATCTAAAATACCTTGGGCTGGGACACCTGGGGGCTCAGTTGGTTAAGCTGCTGCCTTTGGCTCAGGTCATGATCCCAGGGTCCTGGGATTGAGTCCCACATCAGGCTCCTTACTCAGTGGGGAGCCTGCTTCTCTCTCTGCCCCTGCCTGCCACTCTGCCTGCTTGTGCTTGATCTCTCTATCTCTCTCTGACAAATAAATTAATAAAATCTTTAGAGCAAAAAGAAAATACCTTGGGCTTGGAGACAAGCCTCTGAGAATGACCCTAAAAGTACCCCTAAAAACCCAAACTAAAGTTAATGTCAGGGCTTAGAAGCATGGCAGTTCTGATCTTGTGATGTAGCGCACTTCCAGAGCCCTGAGTTGAGGAAGTGGGTTAGGGTGAGTGACATTTTCAGGCTTTGTGTTCAATGGGGCCCCCAAAAGTAAGGTTTGTTGAGATCAGCCAAACACGTATTCAGATTTCTCCTACTCTGAATCCCTCCTGGAGTCCCATATGGCATGGCTCCTCTGTTGCAGGCTGAGTCCTCTGCTATTGCTCAGACATCTCCAATCCCTCGCAATTTGCAGCCAGGCCTCCAGGAATGGATTCCTCAGAACCCACCCTAGGGATAGGATTGGGGTCTTGTTGCATGGCAGATCCCATCTGGTGGCTGTGTGGTGTCTTTCTCAGATGACTGAGTTTATGGATTGAATTAGAGTCATTGTCAGGATGGGGTTGGAGTCACTCGAATGTGTTGGTTCCCTGCGAAAACCTTTGGGAGGCTTTGAATTTTATGCAACTCTGTATCCATTTTGATGTCCCTAAAGGCACTTTTTCCCACTGTATTGCAACCTTAGTCCTCTAGTATCACCTTGGTGTCAACAGTCTCTGGGAGAAAGGAGCCAGACCTGTGGGAATAGTCCACTCAGAACCCAGGCTAGGGATTAGAGTTAGGTCTCAGAAGCATGGCAGTCCTGATGTGCCAGTTGTGTGGTGACCATCTCGAAAGGTTGAGTTCAGGATGAAGATGATGCTTAGGGTTTGTTTCCAGTGGATTCCTTAATTTGTGGTTGTTTGGGATAGGCTCAGATGGGCTTTGACATTCCTCCTGCTCTGCATCCTATCTGGGGTCCTAGATGGCACGTTTTCCTTCTGAGTAGCAGGCTGAGTCCTCCGATTTTGCTCATGTGTCACCAATTCCTGGGGCTTTGGAGCCAGTATAGTGGAATTGGTAATGATAAAACCCAACTGACGTTTAATGTTAGAGCTTAGGAGCATGTTAGGTCCTATATGTCCGCTGTGTAGAAACGATCCCAGAGCACTGAGGAGAGGGCACAAAATAGAGGGAGTGTCATCCTCAGGATTTGGGTCTGGGGGGTGGTGATTGTGTGTGTTGGGTGGGAGGGGCTCACGTGGACATTTGGATTTCTCCTGCTCAGAGGGTGAGTTGCCTGGTATTGCTGATGTTTCCAATCCCTTGCACTTTGGACCTCTGGGAATGGCCCCTTCAGAAAATAATATAAGGTTAGGATTAGGGCTTAGGAGCTTAGCATGCCCCATCTTCCTGTTTTGTGGTGAGTCTCCCAGAGCCCTGAGTCAAAGTCATTGGTTAGGGTGAATAACATGGTCTGGCTTTTTGTCCAGAGTGCCCCAAAATGTTCAGAATGACTAAAAGAGACTTTCTGATTTCTCTTGCTCTGAATCCTTTCTGGAATCCCATATGGCACGGTTTCCATCTATATTGTAGGATAAGTTCTCTTGTAATGTGTAGGTGTCCTCAGTCCCTTGAGAATTGGAGGCAGTTCTGTGGGAATTGACCTCTCCAAACCCACCATAGGGTTTGAGTTAAGGCCTAGGAGCATAGCAGGTCCGATCTGGCAGATCTGATAGAGGGATGATTCCAATGGCTGAGTTGAGGGAGTGGGTTAGACTGATTTTCATGCTCAGGGTTCTTGTACCCAGGGCCTTTGACTATATTGGTTGGGTTAGGATTGGCTCAGGTGGCCATCAGATTTCTTTGGACACAGTACTTTCTGAAATCCTATTTCATAGGTTTCCTTCTGTGTTGCAGGATGAATCCTCTGGTATTGTTCAGATGTCTCCAATTCCTCGGGCTTTGGAGAGAGGCCCCTAGGGATGGACCCCTCAGAACCCTCCCTAGGCTTAGGGTTTGGGCTTAAGAGCATGGCGAATCTGATCTTCTTGTTCTGTGGGGAACATCCCAGAGGCTTGCGTTGAGGACTCTGTTTGGGTGATTGACACGTTCAAGCGTTGTGGCAGGGTTCCCCCCGAAAATGACATTTGGTTTGGATGTGCAAAAGCAGGGCTTCAGAACTCTGCTGTTTGGAATCCTTTCTGGAGTCTCATATGTCACGGTTTGCAGGCTGTGTCCTCTGGTATTGCAAATTTGTCCCCTATCCATTGAATTTGGGAAGCCAGCCTCTGGAAATAGACCTCTCAAAACCCACTCTAGATTTAAGATTAGGGCTTAGGAGCATGGCAGGTTCGATCTGGTGGCTGCCCAGTGATGCTACTGAGGTCTGAGTCATGGGAGTGGGTTAGGTGGATTTTCAGGCTCAGGGTTCATTTACACAGGGCTTTTGAATATGCAGGTTGGCTTGGGTTCTCTTATGCGGTCATTCAGTTTTCTCTTGGATAGAATCTTTTCTGGTGTCTCACACGGCAGAATTGCCTTCTGGATTGCAGGCCGAATCCCTTAGTATTGTGGACATCTGCACCAATCCCTGGGGCTTTGGATCCAAGCCTCCAAGAATGGACACTTGAAACCCAACCTAGAGTTACAGTTAGAGCTCAGGAGCATGTCAGCTACTTGATGAGGACTGTGTGGAGACCATCCTGGAGTTTCATCTTCACTGAGGTGAAGGCTTGCATTAGAGGCAGTGTCATGTCATTTGTTTCAAACAGTGACATTTGTTTCAAAGTCCCCGGAAATACAGGTGTTTTTTTTTTTTTTTTTTCAGTTGTGCTAAAATAGTTCTGGTGTCCAATAAGGAAAGTTGTCATTTTATGTCACTGTCAGAGTCCTCTGGTTTGGCACAGAAGTCTATAACCCATAGGCCTTTGGAGCCAGGCATCTAGGAATAGACCCCTCAGATTCCAAGCTAAGGTTAGGGTTAAGGTTTGGCCTTCTTCTAAAAATGATGAGTTGAGGTGGTTTGAGGTGTGTCATGCTTAGAGTTTGATTTCAGGTACCACCCCGTTGTGTTGTTTGGCTGGTATCTGCTAAGGAGGGCCACGAGATTCCTCTTGGGAATCCTTTATTGAATTGTATCTGGCAAGGTTTTCTTTTGTCTTGCAACTTATGTCCTATGGTACTATTCAAGTCCTCCATCCCATGGGCATTGGAGAATGGATCCTGGGAATTGACACTTTAGAACACAACCTACATTTATTAATAGGCCTTAGGAGTATGGCAGGTCCTAATTTTCTGTTGCATAGAAACCTTCCCAGAGGGCTGACTTAAACATCTTCCCTGAAAGAAAACTCTCTCCTGAAGTTAGAAGTGTATTCTTATTAAAAAACAAAAACAAAAACAAAACATATGTACTTATTTATTTATTTGACAGAGAGGGAGAGAGAGATATCACAAGTAGGCAGAGGCAGACGGGGGAGAGGGGGAGCAGAGAGCCTGAAGCGGATCTAGATCCCAGGACCCTGACATCATGACCTGAGCTGAAGTCAGAGGCTTAAACCACTGAGCATCTCAGGGTCCCTGTTAGAAGTATTTTCAACTGATGTGTGGAGCCCAGCAGAATGTACTCAACACAACACTCTATTTGTTTTACCACACAGCAGAGAAAATATCCTTCAATAAAAATGTGCTCTCTTGACTATGAAGACGTTTTCCAACATGTGTGAAAGCATGAAGAAGGTGCAATACACTTAACCCTGATCCACAACTCAATGGCGATTTCAACTTTCAATCAACACCTTAATTCAGGGAAACCACATTCTTATGGTATGTGTGAAAACATACAGACACTGCCATATACTTACCTCTGAGAGATATTTCCCGACAAAAATAGTGCTTCACGAAACTGGAGATGTTATCACATGTACATGTAGAAGTATGAGGAATGTGTCATACTTTTGATTCCAAAAGAGAATGCTAGATAGGAAACTTCTTCACTAATGTATGTGAAAAGTATGTGTATGTGAAAGCCTTAGGAAATATGTATGTGAAAGCATATGTATGTGAAACCAATAGGAAAGTGCTATACACTTAACTTTGAGAAAACTTTCCGTTTAGAATCCAACTTGCAACTAAGAACTTATGTCATCGTGACTGAGGACGTTTCAGATAAACATGTGGAAAGTGTAAAGAAAGTGCCCTGCACATAACTCTGAGAAACAGTGCAGTGTACAATGCATCTTCTGACTAACCTCTTGTTTTAGGATGACAGATGCAAGTTGAAATGTTTTCAAAGTGTGTGCCCATGCATAAAAAAGGAACTTTGTGCTTATCTTGGAGAGAAAAAGGCTGTACATAGAATGCAACTTTCAACTAATGTCTTGTCTGATGAAGATAGAAAGGTTTTCTAGTATAACTCTAAAAAAGAAAAGAACTTTGGTGAAACAGTCTTTCAACTAACAACTTCTTCCTTGAAGAATAAAGCAGTTGGGAAATTCTTAGTGAAAGCGTAAGGAAGATGCCCTATACATTGGTCTCCAAGACCTGAGTGTGTGGGCAGCACCTTTCAACTACCATCTCATTTCCTAAGCATAGAAACATTTTCAAATATATGTGTGAAAGCCAAAGGACGGTGCTCTGTGCCCATAACTCTAAGACAAGACATGGCAGAGAAACTTTCTTTTTAAAAAATTTTTATTTATTTTTAAAATTTCTTCTCAGTATTCCAGAATTCATTATTTATGCACCACACCCAGTGCTCCATGCAATATGTGCCCTACATAATACCCACCACCAGACTCACCCCAAACCCCACCCCTGCCCCTCCAAAACACTCAGATTGTTTTTTAGAGTCCACAGACTCTCATGGTTCATCTCCTCTTTGAATGTCCCCCAACTCCCTTCTCTCCATCTCCCCATGTTCTCCATGTTATTCTTTATGCTCCACAAATAAGCAAAAACATATGATAATTGAATCTCTCTGCTTGATTTATTTCACTCAGCATAATCGCTTCCAGTCCCATTCATGTTGATACAAAAGTTGGGTATTCATCCTTTCTGATGGAGGCATAATACTCCATAGCATATATGGACCACATCTTCCTTATCCATTCGTCCATTGAAGGGCATCTTGGTTCTTTCCACAGTTTGGTGACTGTGGCCATTGCTGCTATGAATGTTGGGGTACAGATGGCCCTTCTTTTCACTATACCTGTATCTTTGGGGTAAATATCCAGTAGTGCAATTGCAGGCTCATAGAAAAGCTCTATTTTTAATTTCTTAAGGAATCTCCACACTATTTTCCAAAGTGGTTGTACCAACTTGCATTCCCACCAACAGTGTAAGAGGGTTCCCCTTTTTCCACATCCTCTCCAACACATGTTGTTTACTGTCTAATTAATTTTGGTCATTCTAACTGGTGTAAGGTGGTATCTCAATGTGGTTTTGATTTGAATCTCCCTGATGGCTAGTGATGATGAGCATTTTTTCATGTGTCTGTTAGCCATTTGTATGTCTTCTTCAGAGAATTGTCTGTTCATGTCTTCTGCCCATTTTTTGACTTGATTATCTGTTTTGTGTGTGTTGAGCTTGAGGAGTTCTTTCTAGATCCCGGATATCAGCCCTTTATCTGTGTTGTCATTTGTGAATATCTTCTCCCATTCCGTGGGTTCCCTCTTTGTTTTGTTGACTGTTTCCTTTGCTTGCAGAAGCTTTTGATCTTGATGAAGTCCCCAAAATTTCATTTTCACTTTTGTTTCCTTTGCCTTTGGAGACATATCTGGAACGAAGGTGCTGTGGCCGATGTCAAAGAGGTTACTGCTTATGTTCTCCTCTAGGATTCTGATGGATTCCTGCCTCACATTAAAGTCCCTTATCCATTTCGAGTTTATCTTTGTGTATAGTGAAAGAGAATGGTCGAGTTTCATTCTTCTACACATAGCTGCTCAATTTTCCCAGTGCCATTTATTGAAGAGACTGTCCTTTTTCCAATGTATATTTTTTCCTGCTTTATCGAAGATTATTTGACCATTGAGTTGAGGGTCCATATCTGGGCTCTCTACTCTGTTCCACTGGTCTATGTGTCTGGGAAAGTGTCTATAAATGCCTCCTTCTTTGAAGATACAAACGTTTTCAAAGGTATGTGTGAAAGCTGAAGGAAAGCTCCGTATAGTTTGCACAGAGAAACAAGGACATGTTTAGGTTGCCACCTTCAACTAGCACCTTGTTTCCTGAATGTCAAAAGGTTTTCTAAATGTGTTTTTAGACACTTAAGGGTAGGGTCATACACTTTCCATTTCGAAACTGTCAGTTCCCACAGTTTCAGCATGAGTTTCTACAGTTTCAAAATTGTACAGAGACCGTCTTTGTACTATCTTCTTTCCTGAAGTTAGAAGCATTTCCCACCAATGTGTGGATGCTTACAGAATCAGCCCTACACACCATTCTATTGTCACAGCACACTGGACAAATGTCATTCAGTGAACATCTGCTCTCTGGACTATAGGGCGTTTTCCACAGTGTCTGAAAATGTGAGGAAAGCTCTATATACATAACCCTGATCATGCAAATCTGTGTACAGTGCAACTTTCAAGGAAAATCTTGATGCAGGAAAACAGTCTCCTCAAACGTTTGTGTGGGTGTGTTAGGGAAGTGCCATATACTCCACTCTGAGAAACAAGACTTTGTTGAAAAACTTCTTGTTTCGTGAAACTGGATGTGTCCAAAATGTACATGTGGAAACATAAGGGATGTGTGGTAACCTTGACTCTGAGAACACTGTGAGGGAAGTGATATATATGTTACCTTGATCAAGCAACACTGTGTAGAAAGCAACTTTCAACGAACATCTTGATGCAGGAAAACAGCCTCCTCAAAGCTATTGTGGACACCTCAGCGAAGCACCATATACTTAACTCTGAGAAACAATATTTTCTCGACTAACATCTTGTTTCACAAAACTGGAGGTGTTCAAAAAGGTTCTTGTGGAAACATAGGGGGTGGGTGATAACCTTGACTCTGAGACAGAACACTGGATTCGAACCTCCTTTGCCAATAACACAATTCAAAGGTAGGTACAGTCATAGAGAAAAGTGCCATATGAAACATCACTGCAGGGAAATCAAATTAAAAACTAAAATCCCTTTCCAAAGTGTATATGAGAAAGTGTAAGGAAAATGCTATGAACTTCGAGAAATCTGTCTGTTTAGAACATAACTTGCAACTAAGAGCTTATGTCATTGGTGACAGAGGACATTTCAGATAAACATGTGGAAAGCTTAAAGAAAGTGCCCTGTATGTAACTCTGAGAAACAATGCAGTGTACAATGCATCGTCCATCTAACATCTTGTTTTAGGACGATAGGTGCATGTTGAAATGTAGGTGAGGGAGCCTAACTTAAGACCCACATGTTTAGAAAGAACTAAGAAAGAAAACGGCAGAGAACCCATTTTCCACCATTTTCTTTTGGAAAGACACAAGCGTTTTTCAAAGTGTGTGCCCATCCATACAGGAGGAGCCATATACTGATTTCAGAGAGAAAAACGTGGTGCATAGAATGCAACTTTCCACTAACATCGTGTTTGATGAAGATATAAAGGTTTCCTAGTATAACTCTAAGAACAAAAACAGCTTTTGTGAAACTGTTTTTCAACTAACAATAACTCCCTTGAAAAATAAAGCAGTTGGGAAATTGTTAGTGAAAGCGTAAGGAGGATGCCCTAATACTTGACTCTGAGAAAGGAGTGTTCAACTACCGTCTCATTTCCTGAGCATAGAAGTGTTTTCAAATATATGTGTGGAAGCCAGTGACATGTCTGTTAACGACACCTTCTCCCTTGAAGATGGAAGAATTTTCAAAGGTGCACGTGAAAGCTAAAGGAAAGCTCCATATTGCTTGCACAGAGAAACAAGAAACTATTTAAATTGCGACATTCAACTAAATTTTCTACATGTAGGACAGAAGGTGTTAGTTGAAAGTGGTGTAGAACATTTTTAAAAATGTGCATTTGAGAGACTAACAGAAGGGCCATATACTTTCTGTTTCAAAACTGTCAGTTGTGGGGAGGAGTCAAGATGGTGGAGAAGTAGCAGGCTGAGACTACTTCAGGTAGCCGGAGATAAGCTAAATAGCTTATCTAAAGATTGCAAACACCTATAAATCCAACGGGAGAATGAAGAGAAGAAGAACAGCAATTCCAGAAACAGAAAATCAACCACTTTCTGAAGGTAGGACTGGCGGAGAAGTGAATACAAAGCGACGGGAAGATAGACCGCGGGGGGAGGGGCCGGCTCCCGGCGAGCGGCGGAGCAACGGAGCACAAAATCAGGACTTTTAAAAGTCTGTTCCGCTGAGGGACATCGCTCCAGAGGCTTAACTGGGGTGAAGCCCAGGCGGGGTCAGCGCGGCCTCAGGTCCCACAGGGTCACAGAGGGATCGGGGGAGTCTGAGTGTCGCAGAGCTTACCGGTATTAGAACAGGAAAGCCGGCTACAGAGACAGAGCTGAGGAGTGAGCTCTAAACTCAGGGTTGCCTTGAACCGGTCGCAGGCTCGGTCAGCTCGGAGCGCGGCCAGAGGCCAGGGTGACGGGAGTCATTGGGCGCTGTTCTCTGAGGGTGCACTGAGGAGTGAGGCCCCGGGCTCTCGGCTCCTCCGGGCCGGAGACCGGGAGGCCGCCATCTTCACTCCCGTCCTCTGGAACTCTACGGAAAGCGCTCAGGGAACAAAAGCTCCCGAAAGCAAACCCAACAAACCCGAGCGGATTACTCAGTCCGGCCCCGGTAAGGGCGGTGCAACTCCGCCTGGGGCAAAGACGCTTGAGAATCACTACAACAGGCCCCTCACCCAGAAGATCAATGAGAAACCCAGCCAGGACCAAGTTCACCTACCAAGGAGTGCAGTTTCAATACCAAGGAGAACGGCGGAATTCCAGAGGAGAAGAAAGCAAAGCATGGAACTCATGGCTTTCTCCCCATGATCCTTTAGCCTTGCAGTTAATTTATTTTTTTTTCTCTTTTTCAATTATTTTTCGCTTCTTCTGCTAAATTTTTTAAACTTTTACCGTTTTCTTTTTTTAACGTTTTTTAAATAGTTTATCTAATATATAAATATATTTTTCATTTTTATATTTTTTATCGGCTTTCTTTTTTTAATAGTTTCTTTTTTTTTTCTTCTTTTGAACCCCTTTTTATCCCCTTTCTCCCCCACCACTATTTGGGATCTCTTCTGATTTGGCTAAAGCATATTTTCCTGGGGTTGTTGCCACCCTTTTAGTATTTTACTTGCTCCTTCATATACTCTTATCTGGACAAAATGACAAGGCAGAAAAATTCACAACAAAAAAAAAGAACAAGAAGCAGTACCAAAGGCTAGGGACCTAATCAATACAGACATTGGTAATATGTCAGATATAGAGTTCAGAATGATGATTCTCAAGGTTCTAGCCGGGCTTGAAAAAGGCATGGAAGATATTAAAGCAACCCTCTCGGTAGATACAAAAGCCCTTTCTGGAGAAATAAAAGAACTAAAATCTAACCAAGTTGAAATCAAAAAAGCTATTAATGAGGTGCAATCAAAAATGGAGGCTCTCACTGCTAGGATAAATGAGGCAGAAGAAAGAATTAGCGATATAGAAGAACAAATGACAGAGAATAAAGAAGCTGAGCAAAAGAGGGACAAACAGCTACTGGACCACGAGGGGAGAATTCGAGATATAAGTGACAGCATAAGACGAAACAACATTAGAATAATTGGGATTCCAGAAGAAGAGGAAACAGAGAGGGGAGCAGAAGGTATATTGGAGAGAATTATTGGAGAGAATATCCCCAATATGGCAAAGGGAACAAGCATCAAAATCCAGGAGGTTCAGAGAACCCCCCTCAAAATCAATAAGAATAGGTCCACACCCTGTCACCTAATAGTAAAATTGACAAGTCTTAGTGACAAAGAAAAGATCCTGAAAGCAGCCCGGGAAAAGAAGTCTGTAACGTACAATGGTAAAAATATTAGATTGGCAACAGACTTATCCACAGAGACCTGGCAGGCCAGAAAGAGCTGGCATGATATATTCAGAGTACTAAATGAGAAAAACATGCAGCCAAGAATACTATATCCAGCTAGGCTATCATTGAAAATAGACGGAGAGATTAAAAGCTTCCAGGACAAACAAAAACTGAAAGAATTTGCAAATACCAAACCAGCTCTACAGGAATATTGAAAGGTGTCCTCTAAGCAAAGAGAGACCTAAAAGTAGTAGATCAGAAAGAAACAGAGACAATATACAATAACAGTCACCTTACAGGCAATACAATGGCACTGAATTCATATCTCTCAATAGTTACCCTGAATGTTCATGGGCTAAATGCCCCAATCAAAAGACACAGGGTATCAGAATGGATAAAAAAACAAAACCCATCTATATGTTGCCTACAAGAAACTCATCTTAAACCCGAAGACACCGCCAGGTTTAAAGTGAGGGGGTGGAAAAGAATTTACCATGCTAATGGACATCAGAAGAAAGCAGGAGTGGCAATCCTTATATCAGATCAATTAGATTTTAGGCCAAAGACTATAATAAGAGATGAGGAAGGACACTATATCATACTCAAAGGAACTGTCCAACAAGAAGATCTAACAATTTAAATATCTATGCCCCTAACGTGGAGCAGCCAACTATATAAACCAATTATAACAAAATCAAAGAACACATCGGACAGAATACATATAGTAAGGGGATTTTAACACTCCCTCACTGAAATGGACAGATCATCCAAGCAAAAGATCAACAAGGAAATCAAGGCCTTAATGACACACTGGACCAGATGGGACATCACAGATATATTCAGAACATTTCACATCCCAAAGCAACAGAATACACATTCTTCTCTAGTGCACATGGAACATTCTCCAGAATAGATCACATTCTAGATCCTAAGTCAAGTCTCAATCGGTATCAAAAGATTGGGATCATTCCCTGCATATTTTCAGACCACAATGCTCTGAAGCTAGAACTCAATAACAAGAGGAAATTTGGAAAGAACCCAAATACATGGAGACTAAACAGCATCCTTCTAAAGAAGGAATGGGTCAATCAGGAAATTAAGATTTTTTTTTTTATTTATTTGTCAGAGAGAGAGGGAGAGAGAGCAAGCAGAGCGGACAGAATGGCAGGCAGAGGCAGAGGGAGAAGCAGGCTCCTGCCAAGCAAGGGGCCCGATGTGGGACTCGATCCCAGGACGCTGGGATCATGACCTGAGCCGAAGGCAGCTGCTTAACCAACTGAGCCACCCAGGCGTCCCTCAATCAGGAAATTAAAGAAGAATTGAAAAAATTTATGGAAACAAATGATAATGAAAACATAACGGTTCAGAGTTTGGGACACAACAAAGGCAGTCCTGAGAGGAAAATATATAGCGGTACAAGCCTTTCTCAAGAAACAAGAAAGGTCTCAGGTACAAAACCTAACCCTGCACCTAAAGGAGATGGAGAAAGAACAAGAAAGAAAACCTAAACCCAGCAGGAGAAGAGAAATCATAAAGATCAGAGCAGAAATCAATGAAAGAGAAACCAAAAAAACAATAGAACAAATCAACGAAACTAGGAGCTGGTTCTTTGAAAGAATTAATAAGATTGATAACCCCCTGGCCAGACTTATCAAAAAGAAAAGAGAGAGGACCCAAATCAATAAAATCATGAATGAAAGAGGAGAGATCACGACGAACACCAAAGAAATACAGACAATTATAAGAACATACTATGAGCAACTCTACGCCAACAAATTTGACAATCTCGAAGAAATGGATGCATTCCTAGAGACATATAAACTACCACAACTGAACCAGGAAGAAATAGAAAGCCTGAACAGACCCATAACCAGTAAGGAGATTGAAACAGTCATCAAAAATCTACAAACAAACAAAAGCCCAGGGCCAGACGTCTTCCCGGGGGGAATTCTACCAAACATTTAAAGAAGAACTAATTCCTATTCCCCTGAAACTGTTCCAAAAAAATAGAAATGGAAGGAAAACTTCCAAACTCATTTTATGAGGCCAGCATCACCTTGATCCCAAAACCAGACAAGGATCCCATCAAAAAAGAGAACTACGGACCAATATCCTTGATGAACACAGATGCAAAAATTCTCGCCAAAATACTAGCCAATAGGATTCAACAGTACATTAAAAGGATTATTCACCACGACCAAGTGGGATTTATTCCAGGGCTGCAAGGTTGGTTCAACATCTGCAAATCAATCAATGTGATACAACACATTAATAAAAGAAAGAACAAGAACCATATGATACTCTCCATAGATCCTGAAAAAGCATTTGACAAAGTACAGCATCCCTTCCTGATCAAAACTCTTCAAAGTGTAGGGATAGACGGCACATACCTCAATATTATCAAAGCCATCTATGAAAAGGCCACCGCAAATATCATTCTCAATGGGGAAAAACTGAAAGCTTTTCCGCTAAGGTCCGGAACATGGCAGGGATGTCCGTTATCACCACTGCTATTCAACATAGTACTAGAAGTCCTAGCCTCGGCAATCAGACAACAAAAGGAAATTAAAGGCATCCAAATTGGCAAAGAAGAAGTCAAACTATCACTCTTCACAGATGATATGATACTCTATGTGGAAAACCCAAAAGACTCCACTCCAAAACTGCTAGAACTTGTACAGGAATTCAGTAAAGTGTCAGGATATAAAATCAATGCACAGAAATCAGTTGCATTTCTCTACACCAACAACAAGACAGAAGAGAGAGAAATTAAGGAGTCCATCCCATTTACAATTGCACCCAAAACTATAAGATACCTAGGAATAAACCTAACCAAAGAGACTAAGAATCTATTCACAGAAAACTATAAAGTACTCATGAAAGAAATTGAGGAAGACACAAAGAAATGGAAAAATGTTCCATGCTCCTGGATTGGAAGAATAAATATTGTGAAAATGTCTATGCTACCTAAAGAAATCTTCACATTTAATGCAATTCCTATCAAAGTACCATCCATTTTTTTCAAAGAAATGGAACAAATAATCCTAAAATTCATATGGAACCAGAAAAGACCTCGAATACCCAAAGGAATATTGAAAAAGAAAGCCAAAGTTGGTGGCACCACAATTCCGGACTTCAAACTCTATTACCAAGCTATCATCATCAAGACAGCATGGTACTGGCACAAAAACAGACACATAGATCAATGGAACAGAATAGAGAGCCCAGAAATAGACCCTCAACTCTATGGTCAACTCATCTTCGACAAAGCAGGAAAGAATGTCCAATGGAAAAAAGACAGCCTCTTCAATAAATGGTGTTGAGAAAATTGGACAGCCACATGCAGAAAAAAGAAATTGGATCATTTCCTTACACCACACACAAAAATAGACTCCAAATGGATGAAGGATCTCAATGTGAGAAAGGAATCCATCAAAATCCTTGAGGAGAACACAGGCAGCAACCTTTTCGACGTCAGCCGCAGCAACATCTTCCTAAGAGCATCACCAAAAGCAAGGGAAGCAAGGGCAAAAATGAACTATTGGGATTTTATCAAGATCAAAAGCTTTTGCACAGCAAAGGAAACAGTGAACAAAACCAAAAGGCAACTGACAGAATGGGAGAAGATAATTGCAAATGACATATCAGATAAAGGGCTAGTGTCCAAAATCTACAAAGAACTTAGCAAACTCAACACCCAAGGAACAAATAATCCAATCAAGAAATGGGCAGAGGACATGAACAGACACTTCTGCAAAGAAGACATCCAGATGGCCAACAGACACATGAAAAAGTGCTCCATATCACTCGGCATCAGGGAAATACAAATCAAAACCACAATCAGATATCACCTCACACCAGTCAGAATGGCTAAAATTAACAAGTCAGGAATTGACAGATGCTGGCGAGGATGCGGAGAAAGGGGAACCCTCCTACACTGTTGGTGGGAATGCAAGCTGGTGCAACCACTCTGGGAAACAGCATGGAGGTTCCTCAAAATGTTGAAAATAGAACTACCCTATGACCCAGCAATTGCACTGCTGGGTATTTACCCTAAAGATACAAACGTAGTGATCTGAAGGGTCACGTGCACCCGAATGTTTATAGCAGCAATGTCTACAATAGCCAATCTATGGAAAGAACCTAGATGTCCATCAACAGACGAATGGATAAAAAGAGGTGGTATATATACAGAATGGAAAACTATGCAGCCATCAAAAAAATGAAATCTTGCCATTTGCGATGACGTGGATGGAACTAGAGGGTATCATGCTTAGCGAAATAAGTCAATCGGAGAAAGACAACTATCATATGATCTCCCTGATATGAGGGAGCGGAGATGCAACATGGAGGGTTGAGGGGGTAGGAGAAGAATAAATGTAACAAGATGGGATTGGGAGGGAGACAAACCATAAGTGACTCTTAATCTCACAAAACAAACTGAGGGTTGATGGGGGGAGGGGGGTTGCGGTGTGGTTATGGATATTTGGGAGGGTATGTGCTATGGTGAGTGCTGTGAAGTGTGTAAACCTGGCGATTCGCAGACCTGTACCCCTGGGGATGAAAATATATGTTTATTAAAAATAAAATAAAAAAAAAACTGTCAGTTGCAACCATTTCAATGTTTCTATCATTTCAAAATTGTCGAGAAACGTCCTTATACAAACTTCCTTCCTGACGTTTGATGCATTTTCAACTGATGTTGACAGTGTGGACATCCACAAATCCTGCTTTCCAAACGTATGTTTTAGAAGCCTAAGAAAAGTGCCATGCACTTAATACACAGTTTCAAAATTCTCAAGAAACAGTCTTTGTACTCTCTTCTTTCCTGAAGTTATAAGCATTTTCAACTAATGTGTGGATGCCTGAAGACAATGTGCTAAACCCCATCCCTATTGTCACAGCACACTGTGGAGAAAATGGCATTCAATGAACATCTGCTCTCTTGACTATAGGGGTGTTTTCTGCCATGTGCAAAAATGTGAGGAAACTGCTCTACACGTAATCCTGATCAGGCAACTCTGAGTAGAATGCAACTTTCAAAGAACATCTTGATGCAGGAAAACAGCCTCTTCAAACATATGTGTGGAAGCATTAGGGAACTACCATATGCTTAACTCTGATAAACAAGACTTTTTCGACTAAGATCCTGTTTCATGAAACTGGAAGTGTTCAAATAGTTATGTGCAGAATGACACATCCCGTATGTTTCTGGACGTAACTTTTTGCTGTGATAACCTTGACTTTGAGAGAGAGCACTGAGAGGAAAGTGCTATATACATATCCCTGATCATGCAACTCTGTGTAGAACGCATTCTACCGTGGTGTGTGATATCCTTGACTCTGAGACAGAACACTGAACTTGAACCTCCTTCACTGAAAGATAGAAGCACATCCCAAAAGTTGTTGTGAACTCAGAAGAAAGTGCCACAGGAAACATCACTGCAGGGAAACAGAATCAAAAACTAAAATTCCTTTCCAAAGTGTATGGGAAACATAAGCAAAGTGCTATGTACTTAGCGAGGAACTTGTTGGTTTAGAACATAGCTTGTAATTAAGAGCTTATGTCATGGTGACAGAGGACGTTTCAGATAAACGTGTGGAAAACATAAAGTGCCCTGTATCTAAATCTGAGAAAGAATGCAGCGTACAATGCATCTTCCAACTAACTTGTTTTAGGACGACAGGTGCACATTGAAACGTAGGTGAGTGAGCCTAATTTAAGACCTGCACGTTTAGAAAGAATAAGAAAGAACATGACAGAGAACCTGCTTTCAACCAATGTTTTCTTTTGGGAAGACACAAGCGTTTCCAAAGTGTGTGCCCATGCATAAGGAATTAGCCATGTAATAATCTCAGAGGGAAAAAGGCTGTGCATAGAATGCAACTTTCCAACTAACGTCTTGTTTGATGAAGATAGAAAGGTTTTCTAGTATAACTGGGAGGCAGAAGGAAACTGCCATTTTCTTAACCCTAAGAAAGAAAACCCCTTTTGTCTTTTGAAATCTGTCTTTCAACTAAGATCTTCTCCCTTGAGGAATGGAAGCAGTTTGGAAGGTTAAGGAGGATGCCCTATACCTGACTCTGAGAAACGGGTGTGCAGGCAGCACCTTTTAGTTACTGCCCCATTTTCTGAGCATAGAAGCATTTTCAAATATATGTGTGGAAGCCAAAAATGTCTTTTAACTACACCTTCTTTCCCGAAAATGGAAGCGTTTCCAAAGGTGTGTGTGAAAGCTGAAGAAAAGCGTAAGGAAAGTGGTATATACTTGCCTCTGAGAAACCTGTAGGTTAAGAAGGCAACTTGCAACTAAGAGCTTATGCCTGAGTTGCTGCCTGACTCCTGCCATAAACTCAGCCACCCAAGGGGCCCACGTCAGCTCTGGCAGATTCGACCTGCCATGCCCCTACTTCCTCCCCCTAAACCTGGGTTTGGTTTTCAGGCTTTTGTCTCTAGAGACCTTGCCTCACAAACCCTCCAGATTGGGGAACACTGAGGCACACAACAGAATTCTACCTGCCACCCAGGGGGAAACTGTTATGTTTGGAAATGTGTAGAACCTTTAAAGTGGGAGAAACATCTGTGCACTGCTTAGGCCACCCCCAGAGTTGGCAGCCCCCTGCCGCAAACCCGGAGCCTGACACATTGCCTGACCCCCACCTTCAACACAGCCTCCTGGGGAGTCTGGCTCTGTGCCTGCAGATCAGACTTGCCCTGCCTCTAGGGCCTAACCTAATCCTAGGTTGGATTTTCCAGCTTCTGTCCCCAGAGGTCTGGCCCCCAAATCCTCCAGGTTTGGGAACCATGATTCACATCCCAGGACTCTGCCTGCCACCCAGGAGGAAACCGTGCCTTTTGGAACTGCAGAGAACACTCAGAGTGGGAGAAACCGGCATGCCCCCACTGACACCACTCCCTTATTGTATGGCCTCCCTGGCCACAATCCTGGAGCCTGAAGTGCTGCCTGACCCACACCCTCAACTGGGGCCCCTGGGATGCTCACCTCATGGACGGCAGGTCAGTCCTGCCATGCCCCCAAGCCCTAACCATAACCCTAGTTTGGGTTTTCAGGCTTCCATTCCCAGAGGCCTGGCCCCTAGCCCTCCTGATTGGGTACACCTGAGCCACACCCCAGGACTCTGCCTGCCACCAGGAAGAAGCACTGTTGTTTGGAGTTCAGCAGAACCCTTGGAGCAGGGAAACCTGCATAGCACCCTGAAGTCATTCCCCACATTCTGCCACCCCACTTGCTAATAACCCAAAGCTTTACATGCCATATGACAATGCCCACAACACATTTTCCCGGGGGGCCCCCCTCACTGCCAGCCTCTCAGGCCTGCCATGCTCCTAGGCCATAACCTTAACACTTGGTTGTGTTTTCAGGCTTCCATCCCCAGAGGCCTGGCCCCCCAAGTACTCCAGATTGGGATTCCCTGAGACACACCCCAGATCTCCGCATGCCACAAAGGAGGAAAACATGCTAGTTGGAGCTGCCCAGAACCCTCAGAGCAAGAAAAACCTACATTCCCCCCTGAGACCTGCCCCAGTTTTGATGGCCGCCAGGCCACCAACCTGGACCATGAGACATATCTTGACTCTTGCCGGCAACTCAGCCTCCCAGGGAGCCCACCTCAGGACTGACAGATCAGGCCTTCCCTGCCCCTGGGCCCTAACCCTAAACCTAGATTGTTTTTTTCAGGTATCCATCCCTTAAGGTGTGGCCCACAAACCCACCAGCTGGGAACCCCTGAACCACACCCCAAGACTCCACCTGTCACCCAGGAGGAAACCCTGATGTTGGGAGCTATGCAGACTCTCAACCTGGGGAAACTGGCATGCGCCCCTGAAGTCAACCCTACTATTGGCGTCCCCCCTGGCACTGACCCCAGAGCCTGACCCATCACCTGACTTCTGCCCTCAACTCAGCCTGAAGGAGCCTACCTCAGCACCAGCAGATAAGGCCTTCCAAACCTGTATACCCTAACCGTAACCCTAGGTTCTGTTTTCAGGTTTCTGTCACCAAGGCCTGGCACCCAAGCCCTCCAGATTGGGGACCTTGGAGCCACACCCTAGGACTCCAGCTGCGACCCAGAGGAAACCGTGTCATCTGGAGCTGTGCACAACCCTCAGAGTGGGAGACACCTACATGCTCCCCTGAAAATACCCCCCACATTTGGTGGGGCCCCTGGCCCGAAATCCAGACCCTGAGGATCTGCCTGACCCATGACCTCAACTTAAGCCCCTGGGAATTCTGCCTCAGTGCTGGTAGATTGAGCTTGCCATGCACCTAGGCCATAATCCTAACCCTAGGTTGGATTTTCAGGCTTCTGTCCCCAGAGGCCTGGCCCCCAAGCCGTACAGATTATGCATCCCTGAATCACACCTAAGGACTCCACCTCCCACCCAGGAGGAAACCATGCCATTTGGAACTGCCCAAAACCCTCAAGGTGGGAGAAACCTGCATACCGCCCTAAGCCCACCCCCAAACTTCAGCGGCCCCTCTGCCCACAAACTTGGAGCCCAACACGTCCCCTAATCCCTCACTCAACTCAGCACCAAGGACACTATCTCAGCACCAGCAGATTAGGCCTGCCATGTCCGTAGGTCTGAACACTAACCCTACATTGGGTTTTTAGGATTTAGTCCCCAGATGCCTGGCCCCCAAGTGCTCCTGATTGGAGAAGGTTGAGCCTCACCCTAGGACTACTCCTGCTACAAATGAGGAAACAGAGCTGCTTGGAGCTGCGCAGAACCCTCAGAGTGGGAGTAACCTGCATGAACCCCTGATCCCACCCCCACTATCGGCAGACCCACTGGCCACAAACCCAGAGCCTGATGCACTGACTGAACTCCACCCTCAACTCAAACACCCATGGAGCCCACTTCAGCACATGCATATCTGGCCTGCAATGCCTCTAGGCCCTAACCATAACCCTAAAGTGGTTTTTTAGGCTTTTGTCACCCGAGGCCTGGCCCCTGCCATCTAGATTGGGGACACCTGAGGCACACCTCAGGACTTGAGCTGCCACCCAGAAGATAACTGCACCATTTGGAGCAGTGCAGAAACCTTGAAGGTGGAGAAACATGCATGCCCCCCTGAGGCCACCCACATATTGGCGATACTCTTGGCCATGGATATGGAGACTGACCAGCACCCTCCTCTCTGCCCCCTGGGGACCACACCTCATTGCCATGCCCCTAGGCCCTAACCCTAACTCTAGGCTTGCTTTTCAGGTTCCATCCTCAGAGGCCTAGCCCCCAAGCCCTCCAGATTGGGGACCTCTGAGCCACACCCCAAGACTCCGCCTGCCACCCAGGAGGAAACAGTGTCATTTGGAGCTGCACAGAACCCTCAGAGTGGGAGAAACCTGCATGCCCCCCTGAGGACACTCACACATTCAGGGGCCCTACTGGCCATAACCCCGGATCCTGACGTGCTGCCTGAACACCACACTCAACTCAGCCTTAAAGGGAGTCTACTTCAGCATAGATACATCAGGCCTGCCCAGACCCTAGGCCCTAGCCCAAACCCTGCATTGGGTTTTCAGGTTTCTGTCCCCAGAGGACTGGCCTCCTGATAGGGGACCCCTTAGCCACAACCCAGGAATCTGACTGTTCCCCAGGGGGAAACTGTATCATTTGGAACTGTGTAGAATCCTCAGAGAGGTAGAAACCTGTGTGAAATTGTGCCATACCCACTTCTGGAGACCTCTCTGGCCACAAATCCAGAGCCTGTCCCAACATTTGAGTCATGCCCTAAACCTAACCTCCTGAGGAGCCCACCTGAATGTTGACTGATCGAGCATTCTATGCCCCTAGACCATAACCCTAACCTCAGTTTGGGTTTTCAATTTTCTTTCCCCAAAGGCCTGGCCCCAAACCCCTCCCAATTGGGGACCCCTTAGCCAAACTCCAGAACTCTGTCTGCCATCGAGGAGGAAACCATGACATTTGGAACTGTACAGAAAACTCAGAGTGGGAGAAACATGCATACCTCCCTGAGGCCACCCCCACCTTCAGTGTATTCACAAACCCAGGCGCTGACACAGTGCCTGACCCAAGAGCGCAATTCAGCCCCCCGGGTATCCCACCTCAGTGCTGGCACATTGGGCCGGCCATATCCCTAGGCCCTAACATTCTTCCTAGTTTGGGTTTTCAGGTTCAGTGCCCAGAATCCTGGCTTCCAAGCCCTCTGAGCCTCACTCTAGGACTCCCACTGCCACAAAGGAGGAAACCGAGCCATTTGGGCCGGCACAGAAAACTCAGAGAAGGAGAAACCTGCATGCCCACCTGACGTGCTGCCTGACCACTGCACTCCTATGGGCACCCCTATCATCAGTAGCACCCATGGCCACAAACCAGGAGCTTATAATGTCCCCTGAAGCACGCCCTCATATCGGCACCCCAGGGAGATAAGCTCAGCACCAGCAGATTGACCTGCCATGCCCCTAAGCCCTAACACTAACCATGGTTGGCTTTTAGGCTTCCATTCCCAGAGACCTGTCCCCCAAACACTCCAGATTGGTGACGCTTGAGCAACACCCCAGGACTCTGCCTGCCACCCAGGAGGAAATCGTGATGTTAGGAGCTGCACAGAATCCTCAGAGCGTGAGAAACTTGCATACACACTTGAGGCCACCATGAACTTCTGTGGCACACTTGACCACAAATTCGAACCCTGTCACCCCGCCTGAGATCTGCCCTCATTTCGCCCCCAGGGGAGCCTGAATCAGTGCCTGCAGTCAGGGCTGCCACGACCTTAGGCCCTAATAACCCTAATATTAGGATGGATTTTCAGGCATCCATCCACAGAGGCCTGGCCCCCAAGACCTCCAGTTTGGCGACCCCTAATCTGGTCAGAACCCTCAGATCGGAAAATAACTGCATATCCACTTAAAATACCCTCACTATCAGTGGCCCCCTGGCCACAATTACTGAGAGTGACAGGCCACTGGAACATCTCAGGAGAGCCCGGCTCAGTGCAAAGAGATCAGGCCTGCCATGCCCCAGGCCCTAACCCTAACTCTAGGTTGGGTTCTCAGGCTTCTGTCCCCCATGGCCTGGCCACTCGCCCTCCAGATTGGGGACACCTGAGCCTCACCTCAGGCCTCCAGCTGCCACCATTTGAAATGGCACAGAACCCTCAGGCTGAGAAACATGCATGCCCACCTGAGGTGACCCAAACATTCAGCAACCCCCCTTGCCACAACCTGAAACATGATGTGCCACCTGCTGCATGCCCTCAACTCAGCCCCCTGGGGACACGGCCTCAGCGCCAGAATATTGGGCCTTCCATGTCCCTAGGCCCTAACCCTAACCCTACATTTGATTTCAGGTTCTGCCCAAAGAGTACTGGCCCCAAGCCCTACAGATTGGGGACCCCCGAGCCACAACCTAAGACTCAGTTTTCTACACAGGAGGAAATGGTGTCACTTGGAGATGTGCAGAACCCTCATAGAGGGTGAAACCTACTTGCCCCCCCCCAGAGGACACCCTCATATTCAGTGCCCAATGGCCACAATCCTGGAGGCTGATGCACTGCCTGAACCATGCACTCAACTCAGCCCCCTAGGGAGCCAACTGACACCCAGGAGGAAACTGAACTGTTTGGACCTGTGAAGAGCCTTCAGAGTGGGAGAGACTTGCATGCCACCCTGAGGACACCCCCAGGATCAGCAGCCCCCTGGCCACAAATCTAAAACCTAATACACCACCAGAGTCACTCCCTAAACTCAGTCCCCAGAGCAATCCGCCTCAGTGTTGTAGATTGGGCCTCCGTGCCCCTAGGCCCTAATCCTAACCCTAGGTTGCCTTTTCAGGCATCCATCCCCAGAGACTGGGCCCCCAAGCCCTCCAGATGGGGATGTCAGAGCCACAATCCAGGATTCCACCTGCCACCCAGGAGGAAAATGTGTGGTTTGGAGTACACAGCACCCTCAGGGCATGAGATAACTGCATACCCTCTTAGGACACCCTCAATTTCCGTGCCTTCCTGGCCACAATCCTGGAACCTGATGCTGGAACATTGCCCTCAACTCGGCCCTTAGGGGAGACCAACTCAGCTCCTGAAGAGTGGGCCTTCCATGCCCTGGGGCCTCACCCTAATCCTAGCTTGAATTTCCAGGCTTTCATCCTCACAGGCCTGGCCCCGAAGCCCTTTAGATTGAGAACTCTGAGCCATACCTCAAGACTCTAGCTGACATCCATGAGGAAACCATGCCCTTTGGAGCTGCATAGACCTGCCGAGTGGGAGAAACCTGCATTCCACCCTGAGGCCACCCTGACAAATGGCAGTGCCCATGGCCACAAACCTGGAACCTGATGGGCTGCCTGACACCTTCCCTGAACTTATCCCACTGCAGAGCCCACCGAAGTAAAAGCAGATAGGACCTGACATGTCCCTGGTCCCTAACCCTAACCCAAATATGGTTCTTTTGGCTTCTGTCCCCAGAGGCCTCATCCACAAGCCCTCCAAATTTGGGACCCTCAGCCACACTCAAAGACTCTACTTCCTATCTGGGAGGAAACTGTGGCATTAGGAGCTGCACAAAACCCTCAGAGTGAAAGAAATCTACATGGTCCCCTGAGGCCACCCACACATTCGGCACCCATTGGACCACAACCCAGGGCCTGACATGCCTCCTGACATGCCTCCTGACATGCCGCCTGACCCCACCCTCAACTCAGCCAAGTGGAATGCCCACCACAGTGCCAGCTGATCAGACCTTCTATGCACCTAGACTGTAATCCTAAATATATATTGTGGTATGATATTCCGTCCCCAGAGGCCTAGCCAACAAAGCCTCCAGAATCAGACCCCCCCCCCATAGGACTCTGCCTGCCAGGCATGTCAAAACCCTCCCATTTGGAGCTGTGCAGAACCCTCAGAGCTGGGGGAAATCTGTATACAACCCTGAGGGCACTCCCCCCTTCAGTGGCCACCTACACCAGAAACCCAGAACCTGATGGCCACCAGAACATTGCCCTCTACTCTGCCCCCAGGGGAGCCCACCTCAGCACCAGCAGATCTGGCCTGCCATGCCCAGAGGCCCTAACCCTAAGCCTAGGTTGGGTTTTCAGGCCTCTGTCCCCAGAGGTCTGGCCCCAATGCCTTCCCAGTCATACCCTCAGCCACACCCCAGGACTTGGACTACCACTCAGGAGAATCTGAGCCATTTGGATATGCAAAGAACCTTCAGAACGAGAGAAACCTGCATGCCTACCTGAGGACAACCCCAGCATCGGCGGACCCCTGGCCACAAACCCAGAGCCTAACATGCCACCTGAGACCTGCCTTATACTCAGCCCCTTGGTCAGCCCACATCTGTGCTGGTAAATTGGGCTTGCCATACCCCATGGCTGTAATCCTAACCTTAGGTTGGCTTTTAAGGCTTCTGTCTCCAGTTAGAACACACACCCGCCAGATTGGGGACCCCAGTACCACACTCCAAGATTCTGCCTGCCACCCAGGAGGAAACTGTCCTGTTTAGAGTAGCACAATACCCTCAGAGCGGGAGATACCTGAATAGCCCCTTAGGAACCCTCACTTTTGGTGCAAACCTGGCCACAATCTTGGAGCTTGATGGGCCACTGGAACACTGCTTTCACCTCCAGGGGAGCCCACCTTGGCGCCAGAAGTTTGGGCCTCCCATGCTCCGAGGCCCTAACCCTAAGCCTAAACCTAGGTTGGGTTTTCAGGCTTCCATCTCCACAGGCATGGCCTCCAAGACATCCATATTGAGAATCCCTGAGCCACACCTCAGGAACCTAGCTGTAACCCAGAAGGAAACCATGCAATTTGCAGCTGCACGGAACTCTCCAATTGGGAGAAACTGGCTTGTACCCTTGAGGCCACCCTGACCATCAGTGGTGCCCCTGGCCACAGACCAGGAGCCTGACGTGTTGTCTGACATTTGCCCTCAATTTATCACCCTAGGGAGCTCACCAGAGTGCAGGCAGTTCAGGCCTGCCATGCCCCTGGGCACTAACCCAAACCCCAGGCTGTGTTTTCAGGCTTCAGTCCTCAGAGGCCTCACCCCCAAGCCCTCCAGATTTGGGATCCCTTAACCACACCCTAAGACTCCGATTCCTACCCAGGAGGAAACCGTGGCATGTGTTGTTGGCATAAAACCCTCAGAGTGAGAGAAATCTGCATGCTTCCCTGAGGCCACCTCCACATTCAGCACCCCTTGGGTCTTAAACTCAGGGCCTGAAGTGCCTCGTGAACCCAATCCCACCTCAGACATTGGAGGTGCCTGCTTCAATGCCAACTGATGGCGCCCTCCATGCTCCCAGGCCCTAACAATAAACATAAGTTGGGTTATGATATTCAGTCCCCAGATGCCTGGCCAAAAAGGCCTCAAGATTGGGGTCCCCTGGGCCATACCCTAGGACTCGGTCTACCACTCATATCCAAACCATTCCACTTGGATCTGTCCAGTACCACAGAGCAGAAGAAACCTGCATACACCCCTGATGCCACTCCCACCTTCAGGGGCCCTCCAGGCCACAAAACCAGAGCCTGACCAGCCACCAGAACATTGCCCTTAACTTGGTCCTCAGGGAAACCCACCTCAGCTCCAGCAGATCAGGCCTGTCATGCCCGGAGGTCCTTATCATAATCGAACATTGGGTTTTCAGGCTTCCATCCCCAGAGGCCTGGCCCCCAGGCTTTCCCTCTCAGGAAAACTGAGCTGCACCCCAAGACTCTGACTGCCACCCAGGTGGAATCTGATCTTTTTGGATATGAGAAGATCCTTTAGAGTGGGAGAAACCTGCATGCCTTGCTGAAGACAACCCCGGCATCGATGGCCCCAGTGGCCACAAACCCAGAGCCTAACACGCCACCTGAAATCCATCCTAAACTCAGCCCCCAGGGCAACCCGCTTCAGTGCAGGCTGATTGGGTCTGCCATGCCCCTAGGCCCTAATATTAACCCTAGGTTGGGTTTTCAGGCTTCCATCCCCTGAGGCCTGGCCCCCGGGCCTTCCAGGTTAGGGATGCTGAGCCACACCGAGGACTCTGACTCCCCCCAGGAGGAAACCAAGCCTTTTAGACCTGTGAAAAACCTTCAGAGCAGGAGAAACTTGCATTCCTCCCTGAGGACATCCCCAGGATTGGCTGCCCTCATGGTCACAAACCCTGAACCTAATGCACCAGCAGTGTGCTGCCCTAAACTCAGCCCCCAGGACAGCCTGTCTCAGTGCCAGTGGATTGGTCCTGCCTTGACCCTAGGCCCTAATCCTAATCCTAGGTTGGCTAATCAGGCTTCCATCTACAGAAACTGGGCCCCCAAGTGTTCCAGATTGGGGACCCGAGAGTCACACTCAAGGATTCCGCCTGCTACCCAGGAGGAAAAGAGTGCTTTTTGGAGCAGAGCAGTACCCTCAGAGCAGGAGATTCCTGCATATGGCCTTAGGACACGCTTACCTGCCTCCCTGGCCACAGTCCCAGAGCCTGACAGGCCTCCGGAACATTGCCCTCACCTCGGCCCTCAGGGAGACCACGTCAGCACCTGCAGATTGGGCCTGCCATGCCCTGAGGCACTAACCCTAACCCTGTGTTGGGTTTCCAGGCTTCCATCTCCAGAGGCCTGGTCCCAAGCCCTCCAGATTCAGAACCCCTGAGCCACACCTCAGGATGGCACCTGCCACCCAGGAGCAAACCATGCCGTTTGGAGCTGCACAGAGCTATTGAAGGGGAGAAACATGCATGCCTTCCTGAGGCCACTCTGACTTTTGGTGGTGCCCCATCCACAAACCCAGAGCCTGATATGCCATCTGACACCCGCCCTCAATTTCTCTACCTGGAGAGACCGCCACAGTGCGGGAAGATTAGATCTATCATGCCCCTTGTCCCTAACCCTAAACCTAGTTTGCATTTTCAGGCTTCTGTCCCTAGAGGCCTCACCTCCAAGCCCTCCAGATTTGGGACCCCTGAGCCACACTCCAAGACACTTCCTACCCAGGTGGAAACAGTGGTGTTTGGAGCTGCACAAAACTCTCAGAATGAGAGAAATCTTCATGGACCACTGATGCCACCCCCACATTTGGCGCCCCTTGGGCTATAAACCTTGGGCCTGAAATGCCCCCTGACTCACAGCCAACTAAGTCATTGGGGGTCCCTGCCTCAATGCCAACAGACTGGGCTATCCATGTCCCTAGGCCATAACCTTAAAATAGGTTGGGTTATGATATTCAGTCCCCTGGGTCCTGGCTAACAATGTCTCCAGATTTGGGTCCTCTGAGCCATACCCTAGGACTCCGCCTGCTACACATGTAGAAACTGTTCTATTTGCAGCTGTCCAGAATCCACAGAGTGGGAGAAACCTGCACACACCCCTGAGGCCACTCCCGCCTTCTGCGGCCCTCCAGACCACAACATTGGAGGATGACGGCCACCAGAACATCGCCCTCAACTCAGCCCTCAGGGAAGCCCGCCTCAGCAAGAGCAGATCAGGCCTGCCATGCCCAGAGGCACTTATCTGAACCCTAGCTTGGGTTTTCAGGCTTCTGTCCCCAGACACGTGGACCCCAGGCCTTCCCAGCTAGGAACCCTGAGCTACACCCCAAGAATCTGACTGCCACCCAGGAGCAAACTGAGTCATTTGGACCTGTGAAGAACCTTCAGCACGGGAGAAACCTGCATGCCCACCTGAGGACAATCCCAGCATCAGCAGCCTCCGTGGCCACAAACCTGGAGCTTAAAGCGCCACCAGAGTCCTACCCTAAACTCAGCCCCCAGGGCAGCCCATCTTGCTACCAGCGAGTTGGGCCAGCTATGCCCATAGGAACTAATCCTAACCCTAGTTTGGCTTCTCAGACTTCCATCCCCAGAGGCCCGGGCCCCAAGCCCTCCATATTGAGGACCACAGGGCCATACCCCAGGATTCCTCCTGCAACCCAGGAGCAAAGTGTGCCATTTGGAGTGGCACAGTACCCTCAGAGCAGGAGATACCTTCATTCCCCCTTAGGACATCCTCAACTTCAGTGCTCTCCTGGCCACTACGCCTTAGCCTGACAGGCTGCTGGAAATTCGCCCTCAACTTTGCCCTCAAAGGAGCCTGCTTCAGTGCCGGAAGTTCCGGCATCCCATACCCTGAGGCTCTAACTCTAACCTTAGGTTGGGTTTTTGGGTTCTGTTCCCATAGGCCTGGCCCCCAAGCCCTGCAGATTGAGAACCCCTGAGCCACACCTCAGGACTACAGCTTCCACCCAGAGGGAAATCACCCTGTTTGTAGCTGCACAGAACCCTCCATGTGGGAGAAACCTGCATAACCCCCTGAGGTCACCCGACCTTCAGCAGTGCCCCTGGACACAAACCTGGAGCCTGATGTGCCACCCGACACCACGTTGAAGTTATCCCACTGTGGAGCCCACCACAGTGCAGGCAGATTGGGTCTGCCAGGCCCCTGGGCCCTAACTCTAACCCTAGGTTGTGTTTTCTGGCTTCTGTCCCCAGAGGCCTAACCCCAAGCCCTCTAGATTTGGGACCCCTCAGCCACACCCCAAGACTCCACTTCCTACCCAGGAGGAATCTGTAGCATTTGGAGCTGTACAAAACCCTCAGAGTGAGAGAAATATGCATGGACACCTGAGGCCACCCCCACATTCGGCACTCCTTTGGGGGACAAACCCGGGGCCTGACGTGTCTCTTGACCCCACCCCCAACTCAGCCATTGAGGGTGCCCACCACAGCACTGGCTGATCAGGCCTTCTATGCCCCTAGACCCTAACCCTAAACATACGTTGTGTTATGATGTTCAATCCCCAGAGGACTGGCCATCAAAGCCTCCAGATGGGGACCCCTGAGCCATACCCTAGGACTCCATCTGACATGCATGTTGAAACTGTCACGTTTGGAGCTGTGCAGAACCCTCAGAGCTGGGGGAAACCTGCATATAACCCTGAGGCCACTCCCACCTTCAGTGTACCCCTCACCACAAACCCGGAGCCTCACGGCCACCAGCACATCGCCCTCACCTCGGCCCTTGGGGAGACTGCCTCAGCTCCGGCAGATTGGGCTTGCAATGCCCAGAGACCCTAACCCTAAGCCTTGGTTGGGTTTTCAGGCCTCCGTCACCAGAGGCCTGGCCCCCAGGCCTTTCTGGTCAGGAAACCTGATCTGCACCCCAGGACTTTGACTACCACCCAGGAAGAATTAGAGCCATTTGGACATGTGAAGAACATATAAATGGGAGATACAGGGATGCATCCCCTTAGGACAACACCAGCATCGGTGGTCTCCCTAGCCACAAACCTGGAGAGTAACACGCCACCTGAGCCCCGACCTAAATTCAGCATCCAAGGCAGTCTGCTTCAGTGTTGTCAGATTGTGCCTCCATGCCCCTAGGCCCTTGCCCTAACCCTAGGTTTGCTTTTCAGGCTTCCATCCCCAGAGGCCAGACCCCTAAGCCCTCCAGACTAGGGATGCCAGAGCCACTCTCCAGGATTCTGCCTGCCACCCAGGAGAAAATTGTGAGGTTTGGAGTGGCACAGCACCCTCAGAGCATTAGATACCCACATACCCCCTTAGGACACCCTTATCTTCGGTGCCTCCCTGGCCACAATCCCAGAGCCTGATGGGCTGCTGGAACATTGCCCTCAACTTGGTGCTCAGGGGAGACTGACTCAGCGCCATGCCCCTGGTCCCTAACCCTAACCCTAGGCAGCATTTTCAGGCTGCTGTCCCCAGAGGCTTCACCTCCAAGCCCTCCAGATTTGGGGTCCCTTTGCCACACTCCATTAGTCTGCTTCCTACTCAGGCCCTATTGGCCTTCAGAACATCCCCTTCAACTTGGCACTCAAGTTAGTCCACCTCAGTGCCAGCAGATTGGGCCTAACCTGCCAGGAGGCCCTACCCCTATCTCTAGGTTGGGTTTCCAAACTTCTGTCCCCAGAGGCCTGGCCTTCATCCACTACAGGTTGGGGAATTCTGAGCTACATCCCAGGACTCCAACTGCCATCATGAGGAAACCGAACCTTTTGGACCTGTGAGGAACCCTCAGAGAGGGTGAAATCTGCTTTCTCCCCTGAGTACAGCCCCAGCATCAGCGGCCCTCATGGCCACAAACACGGAGCCTACTGTGCCACCTGAGCCCACCCTAAACTCAGCCCCCAGGTCAACCCACTTTAGCGCTGGCAAATTGGGCCTGCCATGCCCCTAGGTCCTAACCCTAATCCTGGGTTTGTTTATCAGGCTTCTGTCTCCAGAGGCCTGGCCTCCAAGCCCTCCAGATTGGGGACCCTGGAGCCATACTCCTATATTCCAACTGTTACCCAGGAGAAAACATGGCTATTGGAGCAGTGCAGTACCCTCAGAGCGGGAGATACCTGCATACCCCCTTAGGGCACCCTCACCTTTGGCACTCCCGTGGCCATAATCCTAGACCTAATGGGCCACTGGTACATCACTCTCAACTTGGCACTCAAGAGAAACTGCCTCAGCGCCAGCAGATCAGGCCTGACATGCCCCAAGACCCTAATCCTAACCCTAGATTGGGTTTTCAAGCTTCTTTCCCCACAGGCCTGACCCCCAAGCCCTTCTGATTGAGAACCCCTGAGCCACACCTCAGGACTACAGCTGCCTCCCAGAAGGGAACCATGCCATTTGGATCTCACAGAACCCTCCAATTGGGGGAAACCTGCATGCCCACTGAGGTCAGCCCAACCTTCACCAGCACCCTGGCCACAAACTCAGAGCATGATGTGCAGCCTGACACCTGCCCTCAATTTATCCCCCTGAGGAGACTGTTGCAGTGCAGAAAGATCAGGCCCACCATGGCCCTGGACCCTAAACTTAACCCAAGCTGGGTTTTCAGGTTTCAGTCCCCAGAGGCCTCACCACCAAGCTGTCTAGATTTGGGAACCCTCAGCCACACCTTAAGACTCTGCTTCCTATACAGGAAGAAACTGTGGTCTTTGGAGCTGTGTAAAAGCCTCAGAGTGAGAGAAATCTGCAAGTTTCCCTGAGGCCACCCCCATATTGGGCGCCCCTTGGGACATAACCCTGGGGCTGGATGTGCCCCTTAACCTGCACCCACCTCAGCCATTGGGGTGCCCAGTTCAATGCTGACTTATTGGGTCTTCCATGCTTCTCGGCCATAACCATTAAAAAATGTTTGGTTTATGATATTAAGTCCCCAGAGTCCTGGCTAACAAGGCCTCCAGATTTGGGTCCTCTGAGCCGTAACCTAGGAATCTGTCTGCCACGGATGTCAAAACCATGCCATTTGGAGCTGTGCAGGACCCACAGAGCAAGAGAAAGCTAAATACACTCTTGAGGACACTCCCACCTTCAGTGGCCAAACTTACCACAAAATCGGAGCCTGACGGCTGCCAGAACATTGCCCTCAACTTTGCCCTCTGGACAGCCCACCTCAGTGCCAGCAAATCCGGCCTGCCGTACCCGGAGGCCCTAACCCTAACCCTAGAATGGGTTTTCAGGCTTCCGTCTGTAGAGGCTTCACTCCCACACTCTGACTGCAACCCAGGAGGAATCCAAGCCATTTGTACATACGAAGAACCTTCTCAGCAGGAGAAACCTGCATGGCCCCCTGAGGATAACCCCAGCATAAGTGGCCCCCCTGGCCACAAACCTGAAGACTATCACACCACCACCACCGCCCTAAACTCAGCCCCCAGTCAGCCCACATCAGCGTCAGCAAATTGGGCCTGCCATGCCCCATGGCCCCAATCTTAACCTTAGGTTGGCATTTAAGGCTTCCATCTCCAGAGGCCTGGCTTCCACACCCTCCAGATTGGGGACCCCAATACCATGCTCCAGGATTCTGCCTGCCACCCAGGAAGAAACCATGCCATTAAGATTGACGAAGTACCCTCAGAGTGGGAGATTCCTGCATACACCTTTAGGGCACGCTCACCTTTAGTGCAGCTCTGGCCACAATCTACGAGCCTGGTGGGCCGCCAGAACATCGCCCTCAACTCGGCCTTCAAGGAAGCCTGCCTCGGTACCAGATGTTCTGGCATCCCATACCCCAAGGCCCTAACCCTAACCTTAGGTTGGGTTTTCAGGCTTCCGTCCCCAGAGGCCTGGCCCTCAAGCCTTCCAGATTGAGAACCCCTGAGCCACCCCTCAGAACTACTGCTGCCACCCAGGAGGGAACCCTGCCATTTGGAGCTTCATGGAACCCTCCAATTGGGAGGAACCTGCATGCCCCCCTTACACCACCCTGAACTTCGGTGGCACTCCTGCTACAAACCCAGAGCCTGAGGTCCGTCTGACAGCTGCCCTGAAATTATCCCACTGGGGAGCCAACCACAGTGCAGGCTGTTCAGGCCTGCCATGCCCCTGGTCACTAAACCTAACCCTGGGCTATATTTTCAGTCTTCTCTCCCCAGAGGCCTCACCCCCAAGTCCTCCATATTGGGGATATCTCAGCCACTCCCCAAGACTGCTTCCTACCCAGGAGGAAACTGTGGCATTTGGAGCTGTGCAAAACCCTCAGAATGAGTGAAATCTGCATACTCCCCTGAGGGGACCCACACATTTGGTGCCCCTTGGACAATAAACCTGGGACCTGACATGTCAGGTCAGGTCACCCCCAACTCAGCCATTGATGGTACCTGTCTCAGTGCCAACTAATCCGGCCTTCCTTGCCCCCAATTCACCCCCAACTCAGCCATTGAGGGTACCTGTCTCAGTGCCAACTAATCCAGACTTCCTTGCCCCCAGGCCCTAACCAGAAACATAGCTTGGGTCATAACCATATTCAGTACCCAGAGGGCTGGCCTTCAAGGTCTCCAGAATGGAGTACCCTGAGCCATATTCTAGGACTCCGCCAGTCACGCATGTCAAAACAGTGCCATTTGGAGCTGTCCAGAAATCACAGAGCTGTGGAATCCTGCATACACCGTTGAAGACACTCCCACCTTCAGCAGCCCTCCAGACCACAAAACCAGAGCATGATGGGCTGCCGGACATCACCCTCAACTCTGCCCTCAAGGGAGCCTGCCTCAGCACTAGCAGATTGGGCCTTCCATGCTCGGAGGCCCATACCCTAACCTTAGGTTGAGTTTTCAGGGTTCCGTCCCCAGAGGCCTGGCCCACAGGCCTTCCAGGTCGGGAACCCTCGGCTACACCCCAGGACTCCGACTGCCATCCAAGAGGAATTTGAGCCATTTGGACATGTGAAGGACCTTCAGAGTGTGAGAAACCTGCATGCACCCCGGAGGACAACCCCAGCATCAACAGTGCCCCTGGGTTCAAACCCTGAGCTTAAAGCACCACCTGAGCTCCACCCTAAACTCAGCCCCCAGGTCAGCCCACCTCAGTGCTGGAAGATTGGGCCTGCCATGCCCCTAGACCCTAATCCTCACCCTCAGTTGGGTTTTCAGGCTCCTGTCCCCTGAGTCCTGGCCCCCGGGCCATCCAGGTTGGGAACACTGAGCCACACCCCAGGACTCCAACTGCCACCTAGGAGGAAACCAAGTCATTTGGGCCTGCAAAGAACTTTCAGAGCAGGAGAGACTTGCGTGCCTCCCTGAGGACAACCCCAGGATTGGCGGCCCCACCTGGCCACAAACCCATAGCCTAATGCACCATCAAAGTCTGCCCTAAACTCAGCCCCCAGGACAGCCCACCTCAGCCTGACGCTCTGCGTGACACCCGCCCTCAACTTTTCCCCATGAGGAGTCCATTGCAGTGCAGGCAGATCAGACCTGCCATGCCCCTGGGCCCTAAACCTAACCCTAGGCTGAGTTTTCAGGCTTCTGTTTCCACAGGTCTGACACCTAAGCCCTCCATATTGAGAACCCTTGAGCAACACCTCAGGACTTCAGCTTGTACCAGGAAGAAACAGGGCTGTTTGGAGCCACGCAGAACCCTCTGAGTGGGAGAAACCTGCATGCCCCCTGAGGCCATTCTGACATTGGAGGTATCTCTAGCCACAAACCCATAGCCTTATGTGCTGCATGACATCCACCCTCACTTTATCCCCCGGGGAGATCCGTACAGTGCAGGCAGATTGGGCATGCCATGCTCTGGGTCATAACCCTAACCCTAACCTGGGTTGTCAGGCGCCTGTCCCCGGAGCCCTCCAGGTTTGGGACCCTTTAGCCACACCACGGGGCTCTGCTTCCTCCCTAGGAGGAAACCGTAGGGTTTGGAGCTGTTCAAAACCCTCAGAGTGAGAGAAATCTTCATGCTTTCCTGAGGCCACCCCACATGCATTTGGTGGCTCTTCGGCCACAAATCCTGGACCTGGCATGCCTCCCGAACCCATCCCCAACTCAGTCATTGGTGGTGCCACCTCAAAGCCAGTGGATCGGGCCTTCCATGCCTCTAGGCCCTAACCCTAAACATAGGTTGAGTTATGATGTTCAGTCCCCAGAGACCTGGCCAATAAGGCCTCCAGATTGGGGACCCTTGAGCCATACCTTGGACTCCGTCTGCCATGCATGTTGCAACAGTCCCATTTGGAGCTGTGCAGAACCTTCAGAATGGGAGAAACCTGCATACATCCCAGAGGCCACCCCCACCTTCAGTGGCCCCGCAACCCAAAGCCAGAGGCTGACACACCGCCTGATCCCACACTCAACTCAGGCCCCTGCGGAGCCCACCTCAGCTGTGGCTGATGGGGCCTTCCATGCCCACAGGCCCTAACCCTAACCCCAAGTTGGCTTTCAGGCTTCCATCTGCAGAGGACTGGCCCCCAGGCTTTCCATGTTGAGGAAGCCTGAGCCACATTCTAGCACTCTGACTGCTACTCTGGAGGAAGCCAAATCATTTGGACCTGCCAAGAACCCTCAGAGTGGCTGAAACCTGCATGCCCCCCTGAGGACACTCCCATCATCAGCAGACCCCTGGCCACAAAACCAGAGCCTAACGCATCACCTGAGCCACACCCTAAACTCAGTTCCCAGGGGAACCCGCCTCAGCACTTGAAGATTGGGCCTTCCATACCCCTAGGCCCTAACCCTAACCCTAGGATGAGTTTTCAGGCTTCCATCCCCGGAGGTCTGGCCTCCAAGACTTCCAGATTGGGGATGCCAGAAGCACACTCCAGAATTCCGCCTGCCACGCAGGAGGAAACTGTGTCATTTGGAGCTGCACAGAACCCTCTGAGTGGGAGAAACTTGCATGCCCCCTTGAGGCCACCCTGACATTTGGTGGTTCCTCTGGCCACAAACCCAGAGACTGAAGTGCTGCCTGACCCCACCCTCACATTATCCCCCTGAGGAGCCTGCCACAGTGCAGGCAGATCGGGACTGCCATGCCCTGGGCCCTAACCCTAACCCTAGGCCTGGTTTTCAGGCTTCAGTCCCCAAAGGCCTCACCCCGAAGGCCTCCAGATTTGGGACCACTTAGCCACACGCCAGGACTCCAGGGGGCCTGATGTGCCTCTGTCCCCGCCGCCAACTCAGCCATTGGTGGTGCCTTCTTTAGCACCTGCTCATCAGGCCTCCCATGCCACTAGACCCTAACCCTGAACAGAGGTTGAGTTATGATATTCAGTCCCCAGAGGCCTGGCCAACAAAGCCTCCAGATTAGGGACCTTTGCGACATACCCTAGCACTCCACCTGCCACACATGTTGAAACTGTGCCATTTGGAACTGTGGAGAACCCTCAAAGAGGGAGAAACCTCCATACATCCCAGAGGCTATTCCCACTTTCAGCAGCCCCCCTGACTACAAACCCAGAGCCTGTCTCACTGCCTGATGCTGCACTCAACTCAGGCCCCCGGGTAGCTCACCTCAGCAGCAGGTAATTGGGACTGCCATGCCTCTAGCCCTTACCCTTAAGCCTAGGTTTGGTTTTCAGGTTTCTGTCCACAGAGACCTGGCCCCCAGGCCTTCCAGTTTGGGGAACCCTGATCCAGAACCTAGGACTCCCGATGCCACCCAAGAAGAAACTGATCTGTTAGGACCTGCAAAGAACCTTCAGTGCAGGAAAACCTGTATGCGCCCCTGAGAAGACCCCCACCATCAGTGGGACCTTGGCCACAAACCCTGAGCCAAACGTGCCACCTAAGTTATATCCTAAACTCAGTCCCCAGGGCAGCCCACTTCAGTGCTGGCAGATCGGACCTGTCATACCCCTATACCCTAATCCTAAACCGGGGTTGGGTTTTCAAGCTGCCAACCCCAGGCACGTGACCTCCTAGTACTTCAGATTGGGGATCCCAGAGCCACACTTCATGATTCTGCCTCCCACAGAGGGGGAATCCAAGCCAATTGGATCAGCTCAGTACCCTCAGAGTGAGAGATACCTGCATAGCCCCTTAGGACACTTACCTTCTTTGCCCCCTGGCCACAGTCCCAGAACCTAATGGGCAGCTGGAACATCACCTTTCATTGGCCCTCAGGGGAGACCGCCTCAGCGCCTGCAGATCAGGCATGTTATGCCCGAAGGCACTAGCCCTAACCCTAGATTTTTTTTTTTTTTAACTTTCTGGAAAAATTTATTCTTTTCTTTCTTTTTTTAAAAAAAAATATTTTCAGTGTTCCATAATTCTTTGTTTATGCACCACACCCAGTGCTCCATGCAATACATGCCTTCCATAATACCCACTACCATGCCTAGATTGGGTTTTAAGGCATCCGTCCCAAGAGGTCTGGCCCCCAATCCCTCCAGACTGAGAACCCCTGAGCCACACCTCAGGACTCCAGGTGCCACCCAGAACAAACTGTGCCATTTGGAGCTGTGCAGAACCCTCCGAGTGGCAGAAACCTACATGCCCCCCAGAGGCCGCACCAAACTTTAGTGGCACCGCTGGCCACAAACCCAGAAAGTGACATGTGGCCAGACACCTGACCTGTACTTATCCCCCTGGGGATCCCACCACACTGCAGACTGATCGGGACAGTCATGTCCCTGGGCCTTAACCCTAACCCCAGGTTGGGTTTTCAGGCTTCTGTCCCCAGAGGACTCACTCCCAAGCCCTCCAGATTTGGGACCCCTTACCCACACTCCAAGACTCTGCTTCTTCCCCAGGAGGAAACCATAGGTTTTGGAACTGCACAAACCCCTCAGAGTTAAAGAAATGCTCTCCTGAGGCCACCCCACATTCCATGTCCCCTGGGCCACAAACCCGGGGCAGGCTGTACCTCCTGACCCTGTCCCCAACTCAATCATTGAGGGTACCCACCTCAACTCCGGCTGAGAAGGTCTTCCATGCCCCTGGGCCTAACCCTAAACATAGGTTGAGTTATGATATTTAGTCCCCAGAAGTCTGGCAATCAAGGCCTCCACATTGGGGACCCCTGAGCCACACTCTAGGACTCCGCCTGCCACACATGTCGAAACCATGCTGTTTGGAGCTGTGCAGAACCCTCAGAGTGGGAGAAACCTGCATACACCCCTGAGGCAACTTCCACATTCTGTGGCCTCCCACAAACACAGAGCCTGTCATGCCGCTTGATCTTGCACTCAATTCAGGACCCCAGTGAGCTCACCTCAGGGCCAGCTTATGGGCCTTCCATGCCTCTAGGTCCTACCCCTAACCCTAGGTTGGATTTTCAGGCTTCTGTCCCCAGAGGCCTGGCCGCCAGGCCTTCCAGTTTGGGGAGCCCTGAGCCACACCCCAGGACTCTGACTGCCACCCAGGAGGAAACTGAGCTGTTCGGACCTGCAAAGAACCCTCAGAGCAGGCAAAATCTGCATACCCTTGAGGACACCCTCAGCATCAGCAGTCCCCCTGGCCACAAACCTGGAGCCTAATGTGCCACCTGAGCCCTGCCCTAAACTCAGCCACCAGCTCAGGCTGACTCAACACCAGCGGGTCAGGCCTGGCATGCCCCAGGCCCTAATCCTAACCCTAGGTTTGGTTTTCAGGCTTCCCTTTCCAGAGTCCTGGCCTCCAAGCCCTCCAGATTTGGGACCCCAGAGCCACACTCTGGGATTCTGCCTGTCGCCCAGGAGGTAACTTGCCATATGGAGTGGCGCAGTACCCTCAGAGCAGGAGATACCTGCATTGGTGCCCTTAGGACACCCTCAACTTCGGCATCCCCCTGGCCACAATCCTGGAGATTGATGGGCCACCCAGAATATCACCCTCAACTCAGGCCTCAGGGGAGCCTGCCTCAGTGCCAGCAGGTCAGGCCTGCTGTGCCCTTAGGCCCCAATGGTAACCTTAGGTTGGGTTTTCAGGCATCCATCCCCAGAGGCCTGGCCTCCAAGCCCTCCAGATTGGGGACCCCAAGCCACACTCCAAGATTCTGCCTGCCACCTAGGAGGAAACTGTGATATTTGGAGCTGTGCAGAACCCTCAGATCGGGAGAAACATGCGTACCCCCCTGAAGTCACCCCCCCATCTCTGGCAGCCCCCATGGCCATAAACCTGGAGCATGATGCACCACCTGACCTACACCCTCAACTGGGTCCCACAGGGAGCCCTCCTTATGACTCACAGATTAGGCTGGCCATGTTCCTAGGCCCTAACACTTTCCCTAGGTTGAGTTTTCAGTTTTAGTCCCCAGAGGCCTGGCTTCCTAGCCTTCCTCATTGGGGAAGCCTGAGCCTCATCATAGGAATCCATCTGCCATAAAGGAAGAAACGGAGCTGTTTGGAGCTACGCAAAACCCTCAGAGTGGGAGAGAACTATACTTCCAGTAGCCCCGCTGGCCAAAAACTCTAACGTGACACATCACTTGACACCCGCCCTCAACTCAGCCCCCAGAAAAACCCACCTCAGCACCAACAGATGAGGTGTGCAATGCTTTTAAACCCTAAACCCCAAACCTGACCCTACATTGGGTTTTCAGGCTTCCATTCACAGAGGCCTGGCCACCAAGCCCTCTAGGCAGGGGACACCTGAGCCACACCTCAGGACTCCAGCTCCCGCACAGGAGGAAACTGTGCTTTTTTGAGCTTTGCAGTTACCTCGGAGTAGGAGAAACCTGCACACCCCTGAGGCCACTCAGTGTTCCGTGGCCCCCTGGCCACAAATGCTTAGCCTGACCTTCCACCTCAACACCACCCTCAACTCAACCCCCAGGAAGCCCACCTCAGCAAAGGCAGATCAGGCCTGCCATGCCCCTAGGCCCTAACCCTAAAACTAGGTTGGGTTTTCAGGCTTTTGTCCCCAGAGGCCTCGTCCCCAACGTCTCCATACTAGAAACCTCTGAGGTATACCCCACACTGCCTTCCACCCAGGAGGAAAGCATTCCATTTGGATCTCCACAGAACCCTCAGAGCAGGAGAAACTTGCATGACCTCTGAGGCCACTCCCATTTTGGTGGCCACGTTGGCCACAAATTCAGAGCCTCACGAGCTGCCTGAACCCTGCCTTCAAATCAGAGCCCCAGGGAGCCCACCTCAGCACCTGAAGATAGGCCTGCCATTCCCCTAGGGCCTAAACCTAGGAGGTTGAGTTTTCAGGCTTCCCTTCCCAGAGGCTTGGCCAGAAGGTCCTGTAGATTGAGGTCCCCTAAGCCACACCCAAGGAGTCTGCATGCCACCAAGAGGAAACTGTGTCATTTTTAGCTGTGCAGAACCCTCAGAATGGAAGAAACCTGCATGCTCCCCTGAGGCCTCCCGATTTTGGCGGCCCTCCTGACCACAAACCCTGAGACTGACTTGCTGCCTGCCCAGCACTCTCAAGTCAGGGCCCTAGGGCCCTAGAGAGCACCCTCAAGTCAGGGCCCTAGGGAGCCTGCTGCAGTGTTGACAGATCGGGCCTGCCATGACCCTGGCACTAACCCTAACCCTAGGTTGGGTTTTCCAGCTTCTCTCCCCACAGGCCGGCCCCCCAAACCCTCCAGATGGGTAACCCCTGAGCCACAACCCAGGACTCCACCTGCTTCCAGGAAGACATGGTGTTGTTTGGAGCTGCACAGAACCCCCAGAGTGGGAGAAACCTGCATGCCCCCTGAAGCCATCCCCACTTTCAGTGGCACCCCTGGCCACAGGCCTGGAGCCTGTCATGCCTCCTGAACCTCACCATCAACTCAAAACCCTGGGGTGCTGGCCTCAGCACCAGCAGATCAGGCCTGCCATGTCCCCAGACCCTCACCCTAAACCTAGGCTGGGTTTTAGGTCCTAAACCTGACACTAAGTGGGGTTTTCAGTCTTCCGTCCCCAGAAGCCTTGCCTCCTATCCCTCCAGACTGGGGACTCCTGAGCCACACCTCAGGACTCCAGCTGCCACACCAGAGGAAACCATGTGATTTGTAGCTGTGCAGAACCCTTAGAGTGGGAGAAACCTGCATACTCTGAGGCCACGCAAATATTTGCGGCCCCTTTAGCCAGAAACCCTGAGCATGACATGCTGTCTGACAAGTGCCCTCAACTCAGCCCCCTGGGGAACCAGCCTCAGCGCCAGGAGATTGGGCCTACCATTCCTCTAGGGCCTAAGCCTAACCCAAGATAGGGTTTTTAGGCTTCTATCTCCAGAAGTTTGGCCCCAAGGCCCTCCAGATTGGGGGCTCTGAGCCACACCCAAACAGTCCACATGTCACCTGGTAGGAAACCATGCCATTTTTAGCTTTACAGTACCCTCAGAACAGAAGCAACCTGCATGCCCCCCTGATGCCACCCGACATTCAGTGGCCCCCTGGCAACTAAACTGGAGCTTGACTTGCTGCCTGACCCACGCCCTCATGTCAGCCCCCTTGGGAACCTGCCTCAGAGTCAGCAGATCAGGCCTGCCATGCCCCTAGGCCCTAAGCCTAATCCTAGTTTGGGTTTTCAGCCTTCAGTCCCCAGAAGCAAACCCCAAACCCCTCCAGATTGGGGAACCCGAGCTATACCCTAGTCCTCCCATGCAACCAAGGAAAACACTGTTTGGTTTGGAGCTGCTAAGAACCCTCAGAGCAGGAGAAACCTGCATGCCCCCCTGAGAACACCCTCACCTTTGGCAGACCCCCCTGGCACAAACTTGGAGGTTGATGGGCTGCCTGAACACCACTCTTAACTCAAACCCCAGGGAGCCCACACCAGCACTGGCACACTGGGCCTGCAATGACCTAGGCTCTACCCTAACCTATGTTTGCTATTCGAGTTCCCTCCCCAGAGGCCTGGATCCCGAGTCCTCCACATACACGTACCCTGACCCATACCACAAGACTCTGCCTGCCACCCTGGAGGAAACCATGCCATTTGGAGCTGTGCAGATTCGTCAGAGCAGGAGAAACCTGCATGCTGTCCTGAGACTACGCCCTCATTCAACAGTCTCCCTGGCCACAAATCCGGAGAGTGACACACTGCTTGATCCCCTGGGAGCCTGCCTCAGCAACAGCAGATAGGGCCTGCAACACCCTTAGGTCCTAACTCTAACCTTAGTTTGTTTGTCTTCTTTTTTTTTTTTATATATTTTTATAAACATACATTTTTATTCCCAGGGGTACAGGTCTGCGAATCACCAGGTTTATACACTTCACAGCACTCACCATAGCACATACCCTCCCCAATATCCATAACCACACCCTCCCTCTCCCAACCCCCCTCCCCCCATCAACCCTCAGTTTGTTTTGTGAGATTAAGAGTCACTTATGGTTTGTCTCCCTCACAATCCCATCTTGTTTCATTTACTCTTCTCCTACCCCCTTAAACCCCCCATGTTGCATCTCCTCTCCCTCATATCCGGGAGATCATATGATAGTTGTCTTTCTCCGATTGACTTATTTTGCTAAGCATGATACCCTCTAGTTCCATCCACGTCGTCGCAAATGGCAAGATTTCATTACTTTTGATGGCTGCATAGTTTTCCATTGTGTATATATACCACATCTCCTTTATCCATTCGTCTGTTGATGGACATCTAGGTTCTTTCCATAGTTTGGCTATTGTAGACATTGCTGCTATAAACATTCGGGTGCACGTGCCCCTTCGGATCACTACGTTTGTATCTTTAGGGTAAATACCCAGCAGTGCAGTTGCTGGGTCATAGGGTAGTTCTATTTTCAACATTTTGAGGAACCTCCATGCTGTTTCCCAGAGTGGTTGCACCAGCTTGCATTCCCACCAACAGTGTAGGAGGGTTCCCCTTTCTCCGCATCCTCGCCAGCATCTGTCAATTCCTGACTTGTTAATTTTAGCCATTCTGACTGGTGTGAGGTGATATCTCATTGTGGTTTTGATTTGTATTTCCCTGATGCCGAGTGATATGGAGCACTTTTTCATGTGTCTGTCGGCCATCTGGATGTCTTCTTTGCAGAAATGACTGTTCATGTCCTCTGCCCATTTCTTGATTGGATTATTTGTTCTTTGGGTGTTGAGTTTGCTAAGTTCTTTGTAGATTTTGGACACTAGCCCTTTATCTGATATGTCATTTGCAAATATCTTCTCCCATTCTGTCAGTTGTCTTTTGGTTTTGTTCACTGTTTCCTTTGCTGTGCAAAAGCTTTTGATCTTGATAAAATCCCAATAGTTCATTTTTGCCCTTGCTTCCCTTGCCTTTGGTGATGTTACTAGGAAGATGTTGCTGCAGCTGAGGTCGACGAGGTTGCTGCCTGTGTTCTCCTCGAGGATTTTGATGGATTCCTTTCTCACATTGAGATCCTTCATCCATTTTGCGTCTATTTTCATGTGTGGTGTAAGGAAGTGATCCAATTTCATTTTTCTGCATGTGGCTGTCCAATTTTCTCAACACCATTTATTGAAGAGGCTGTCTTTTTTCCATTGGACATTCTTTCCTGCTTTGTCGAAGATGAGTTGACCATAGAGTTGAGGGTCTATTTTTGGGCTCTCGATTCTGTTCCATTGATCTATGTGTCTGTTTTGGTGCCAGTACCATGCTGTCTTGATGATGACAGCTTGGTAATAGAGTTTGAAGTCTGGAATTGTGATGCCACCAACTTTGGCTTTCTTTTTCAATATTCCTTTGGCTATTTGAGGTCTTTTCTGGTTCCATATAAATTTTAGGATTATTTGTTCCATTTCTTTGAAAAAAATGGATGGTACTTTGATAGGAATTGCATTAAATGTGTAGATTGCTTTAGGTAGCATAGACATTTTCTAAATATTTATTCTTCCAATCCAGGAGCATGGAACATTTTTCCATTTCTTTGTGTCTTCCTCAATTTCTTTCTTGAGTACTTTATAGTTTTCTCTGTATAGATTCTTAGTCTCTTTGGTTAGGTTTATTCCTAGGTATCTTATAGTTTTGGGTGCAATAGTAAATGGGATGGACTCCTTAATTTCTCTTTCTTCTGTCTTGTTGTTGGTGTAGAGAAATGCAACTGATTTCTGTGCATTGATTGTATATCCTGACACTTTACTGAATTCCTGTACAAGTTCTAGCAGTTTTGGAGTGGAGTCTTTTGGGTTTTCCACATAGAGTATCATATCACCTGCGAAGAGTGATAGTTTGGCTTCTTCTTTGCTGATTTGGATGCCTTTAATTTCCTTTTGTTGTCTGATTGTTGAGGCTAGGACTTCTAGTACTATGTTGAATAGCAGCGGTGATAACGGACATCCCTGCCGTGTTCCGGACCTTAGCAGAAAAGCTTTCAGTTTTTCTCCATTGAGAATGATATTTGCGGTGGGTTTTTCATAGATGGCTTTGATAATATTGAGGTATGTGCCGTCTATCCCTACACTTTGAAGAGTTTTGATCAGGAAGGGATGCTGTACTTTGTCAAGTGCTTTTTCAGCATCTATGGAGAGTATCATATGATTCTTGTTCTTTCTTTTATGAATGTGTTGTATCACATTGATTGATTTGCGGATGTTGAACCAACCTTGCAGCCCTGGAATAAATCCCACTTGGTCGTGGTGAATAATCCTTTTAATGTACTGTTGAATCCTATTGGCTAATATTTTGGCGAGAATTTTTGCATCTGTGTTCATCAAGGATATTGGTCTGTAGTTCTCTTTTTTGAGGGGATCCTTGTCTGGTTTTGGGATCAAGGTGATGCTGGCCTCATAAAATGAGTTTGGAAGTTTTCCTTCCATTTCTATTTTTTGGAACAGTTTCAGGAGAATAGGAATTAGTTCTTCTTTAAATGTTTGGTAGAATTCCCCCGGGAAGCCATCTGGCCCTGGGCTTTTGTTTGATTGGAGATTTTTGATGACTGTTTCAATCTCCTTACTGGTTATGGGTCTGTTCAGGCTTTCCATTTCTTCCTGGTTCAGTTGTGGTAGTTTATATGTCTCTAGGAATGCATCCATTTCTTCGAGATTGTCAAATTTGTTGGCGTAGAGTTGCTCATAGTATGTTCTTAGAATTGTCTGTATTTCTTTGGTGTTCGTTTGTGATCTCTCCTCTTTCATTCATGATTTTATTGATTTGGGTCCTTTCTCTTTTCTTTTTGATAAGTCTGGCCAGGGGTTTATCAATCTTATTAATTCTTTCAAAGAACCAGCTCCTAGCTTCGTTGCTTTGTTCTATTGTGTTTTTTTTTGTTTGTTTGTTTGTTTCTATTTCATTGATTTCCGCTCTGATCTTTATGATTTCTCTTCCCCTGCTGGGTTTAGGCTTTCTTTCTTGTTCTTCCTCCAGCTCCTTTAGGTGTAGGGTTAGGTTGTGTACCTGAGACCTTTCTTGTTTCTTGAGAAAGGCTTGTACCGCTATATATTTTCCTCTCAGGACTGCCTTTGTTGTGTCCCACAGATACTGAACCATTGTGTTTTCATTATCATTTGTTTCCATAAATTTTTTCAATTCTTCTTTAATTTCCTGGTTGACCCATTCCTTCTTTAGAAGGATGCTGTTTAGTCTCCATGTATTTGGGTTCTTTCCAAATTTTCTCTTGTGATTGAGTTCTAGCTTCAGAGCATTGTGGTCTGAAAATATGCAGGGAATGATCCCAATCTTTTGATACCGGTTGAGACCTGACTTAGGACCGAGAATGTGATCTATTCTGGAGAATGTTCCATGTGCACTAGAGAAGAATGTGTATTCTTTTGCTGTGGGATGAAATGTTCTGAATATATCTGTGATGTCCATCTGGTCCAGTGTGTCATTTAGGCCTTGATTTCCTTGTTGATCTTTTGCTTGGATGATCTGTCCATTTCAGTGAGGGGAGTGTTAAAATCCCCTACTATTATTGTATTCTTGTCGATGTGTTTCTTTGATTTTGTTATTAATTGGTTTATATAGTTGGCTGCTCCCACGTTAGGGGCATAGATATTTAAAATTGTTAGATCTTCTTGTTGGACAGTTCCTTTGAGTATGATATAGTGTCCTTCCTCATCTCTTATTATAGTCTTTGGCTTAAAATCTAATTGATCTGATATAAGGATTGCCACTCCTGCTTTCTTCTGATGTCCATTAGCATGGTAAATTCTTTTCCACCCCCTCACTTTAAACCTGGAGGTGTCTTCGGGTTTAAGATGAGTTTCTTGTAGGCAACATATAGATGGGTTTTGTTTTTTTATCCATTCTGATGCCCTGTGTCTTTTGATTGGGGCATTTAGCCCATGAACATTCAGGGTAAGTATTGAGAGTTATGAATTTAGTGCCATTGTATTGCCTGTAAGGTGACTGTTATTGTATATTGTCTCTGTTTCTTTCTGATCTACTACTTTTAGGGTCTCTCTTTGCTTAGAGGACCCCTTTCAATATTTCCTGTAGAGCTGGTTTGGTATTTGCAAATTCTTTCAGTTTTTGTTTGTCCTGGAAGCTTTTAATCTCTCCGTCTATTTTCAATGATAGCCTAGCTGGATATAGTATTCTTGGCTGCATGTTTTTCTCATTTAGTACTCTGAATATATCATGCCAGCTCTTTCTGGCCTTCCAGGTCTCTGTGGATAAGTCTGCTGCCAATCTAATATTTTTACCATTGTACATTACAGACTTCTTTTCCCGGGCTGCCTTCAGGATCTTTTCTTTGTCACTAAGACTTGTAAATTTTACTATTAGGTGACGGGGTGTGGACCTATTCTTATTGATTTTGAGGGGGGTTCTCTGAACCTCCTGGATTTTGATGCTTGTTCCCTTTGCCATATTGGGGAAATTCTCTCCAATAATTCTCTCCAACATACCTTCTGCTCCCCTCTCTGTTTCCTCTTCTTCTGGAATCCCAATTATTCTAATGTTGCTTCGTCGTATGGTGTCACTTATATCTCGAATTCTCCCCTCGTGGTCCAGTAGCTGTTTGTCCCTCTTTTGCTCAGCTTCTTTATTCTCTGTCATTTGGTCTTCTATATTGCTAATTCTTTCTTCTGCCTCATTTATCCTAGCAGTGAGAGCCTCCATTTTTTATTGCACCTCATTAATAGCTTTTTTGATTTCAACTTGGTTAGATTTTAGTTCTTTTGTTTCTCCAGAAAGGGCTTTTGTATCTCCCGAGAGGTTTGCTTTAATATCTTCCATGCCTTTTTCAAACCCGGCTAGAACCTTGAGAATCATCATTCTCAACTCTATATCTGACATATTACCAATGTCTGTATTGATTAGGTCCCTAGCCTTTGGTACTGCTTCTTGTTTTTTTTTTTTGTTTTTTTTTTTTTGTTGTTGTTGTTGTGAATTTTTCCGCCTTGTCATTTTGTCCAGATAAGAGTATATGAAGGAGCAATAAAATACTAGAATGGTGACAACCACCCCAGGAAAATATGCATTAACCAAATCAGTAGAGATCCCAAATCGTGAGAGGCGAGAAAGGGGATAAAAAGAGGTTCAGAAAGAAAAAAAAAAAATGAAACAATTAAAAGAAGAAAATGAATAAAGGAAAAATATAAAAAGTAAAAATATATTAGCTAAACTAGTTATAATACGTTAAAAAAGAAAAGGGTAAATTAAAAAATTTAGCAGAAGAAGAGAAAAAAATTGAAAAAGAAAAAAAAAATTAAATTAACTGAAATTCTAAAGAATCATGGGGAGAAAGCCATGAGTTCCGTGCTTTGCTTTCTTCTCCTCTGGAATTCTGCCGCTCTCCTTGGTATTGAAACTGCACTCCTTGGTAGGTGAACTTGGTCCTGGCTGGGTTTCTCGTTGATCTTCTGGGGGAGGGGCCTGTTGTAGTGATTCTCAAGGGTCTTTGCCCCAGGCGGAGTTGCACCACCCTTACCCGGGGCTGGGCTGAGTAATCCGCTCTGGTTTGCTGGGTTTGCTTTTGGGAGCTTTTGTTCCCTGAGCGCTTTCTGTATAGTTCTGGAAGACGGGAATGAAGATGGCGGCCTCCCGGTCTCCGGCCCGGAGGAGCCGAGAGCCCAGGGTCCCACTCCTCAGTGCGCCCTCAGAGATCAGTGCCCAATTACTCCCGTCACCCTGGCCTCCGGCCACGCTCCAAGCTGACCGAGCCTGTGATCGGTTCAAGGTAACCCCGAGTTTAGAGCTCACTCCTCGGCTCTGTCTCTGTAGCCGGCTTCCCCATTCTAATACCGGTAAGCTCTGCAACACTCAGACACTCCCGATCCTTCTGTGACCCTGTGGGACCTGAGGCCGCGCTGACCCCGACTGGGCTTCACCCCAGTTAAGCCTCTGGAGCGATGTCCCTCAGTGGAACAGACTTTTAAATGTCCTGCTTTTGTGCTCCGTTGCTCCGCCGCTCGCCAGGAGCGGCCCCTCCCCCCGCGGTCTATCTTCCAGTCGCTTTGGATTCACTTTTCCGCCAGTCCTACCTTTCAGATAGTGGTTGATTTTCTGTTTCTAGAATTGCTGTTCTTCTTCTCTTCAATCTCCCGTTGGATTTGTAGGTGTTTGCAATCTTTAGATAAGCTATTTAGCTGATCTCCCGCTACTGGAAGTATTCTCAGCCTGCTACTTCTCCGCCATCTTGACTCCTCCTCCTAGTTTTTTTTGTGTGTGTGTGCATTAGTCCCCAGAGGACTGGACCCTAACCCCTCCAGATTGGGGAACTCTGAGCCACACCCCAAGACTTCGCCTGCCACACAGGAGGAAACTGCCTTTTGGGGTTGTGCAGAATGCTCAGAGCGAGAGAAACCAGCATGCTCCCATGAGGACATCACCATTTTTGGAAGCCTACGTAGCCACAATCCCAGAGCTGACAGGCTGCTTGAAACCCGCCCTCAAGTAGGACACCTGGGGAACCTGCCCCCAAACCCTCCAGATTGGGGTCCCTTAAGCCACACCCCAGGACTCCACATTTCAGCCAGAAGGATACCTTGCCATTTGGAGCTGAGCAGAACCTAGTCCAATCCCACATTTGACATTACCCCTGGAGAAAAACCCTAGCCTGACACACCGCCTGACACCTGCTCTCAACTCAGCCCTCCAGGAAGTCCGCCTCAGCAGTGGCATTCAGGCCTTCCATGCCTTTAGCCCCACCATGACCCTAGGATGGTTTTCAGGCTTCTGTCCCCAATGGCCTGGCCTGCAATCACTCCTGATTGGGGACCCCTGAGCCACACCTCAGGACTCTTCCTTCCACCCAGGAGGAAAATGAACCATTTGGAGTTGTGCAAAACCCTCAGAGCAGTAGAAACCTGCAGGCTCCCCTGAGGCCATCTACACCTTCGGTGGCCCACTCTGGCCACAAACCCAGTGCCTGACCTGCCTCCTGACCCTCACCCTCCACTATGCCATTGTGGGTGCCCACCTCAGCACTGGCTGATCAGGCCTGCCATGCCCTTATGCCCTAACCCTAACCTTATGTTAGCTTTTCAGTCTGCTCCCCCCAGGGGCCAGGCCCTTAAGCACTCCAAATTGGTTCCCCAAACCACACCCGATGACTCCACCAGCCACCCAGGATGAAACTGTGCCTTTGGTGCTGTGCAGAAAACTCAGAGTGGGAGAAACCTGCATGTGCACCAGAGGACACACTCACCTTTGGAGGCCCCCCTGGCCACAAACCCAGAGCCCGACATGCTGCCTGAACACTGCACTCAACTCAGGCCCCAAGGGAGTACACCTCAGCATTGGCACATCGGGCCTGCCAAGACCCTAGGCCCTAACCTGACCCTAGATTGGGTTTTCAGGCTTCCATCCCCCAAGGTTTGGCTCCCAACCGCTCTCAATTTGGGAAGCCTGGGCCTCACCCTATTACTCCACCTGCCACAAAAGAGGAATCTGAGCTGTTTTGAGTTGAGCAGAACCCTCCAAGCAGGAGAAACCTACATGCCCCCTTGAGGTCACCCCTACCTGAGGATGCCTACCTATTGGAGGCATCCATGGCCACAAGCCTGGAGCCTATAGCATCGCTTGGACCAAGCCCTCATATTGGCACCCCAGGGAGCTAGGCTCAGCACCAAAAGTTTCGTCTTCCATGCACCTAGGGGCTAACCCTAACCCTAGGTTGTGTTTTCAGACAACCATCGCCAGAGGCTTGGCCCCAAAGCCTTCCAGATTGGGGGTCCCTGAGCTGCACCTGTGGAGTCCACATGCCACCTGGGTGGAAACCGTGCCCTTTTTAGCTGTGCAGAACCCTCAGAACAAGAGAAATCTTTATACACCCCTGAGGACAACCCCACTTTTGGAGGTGTCTCTGGCCACAAACCTGAGACGGACATGCCGCCTGACACCCGCCCTCAAATTACCTTGCTGGGGAGCCCACAACAGTGCTTGCAAACTGGGCCTGCCATGCACCTAAGGCCTAACCCTAGCCCTAGGTTGGGATTTTAGGCTTTGGTCCCTAGAGGCTTGGCCCCCAAGACCTCCTGATTGGGGCCCCTGACCCACATCTGAGGAGTCTGCATGCCACTCAGGAGAAAACCATGTTCATATTTGCAAAGAATCCTCAGAGTGGGAGAAGCCTGCATGCCATCCTGAGACCACCCCCTCATTCAGCGTCCTCCATGGATACGGAGCCTGATATGCAGGCTGACCCATGCTCTCAACACGTGTCCCGGGGGAACCCACCTCAGCACCTGCAGATCTGGTCTGCCACACTGCTAGGCCCTAACTCTAACCCTAGGTTGGGTTTTCATGTGTCCATCCCCAGAGGCCTGACCCCCAAACACTTAAGATTGGCAAACCTGAGCCACACCCCAGGACTCTGCCTGCCACCGAGGAGGAAACTGTACCTTTTGGAGTTGCACAGAGCCCTCCAAAAAGGAGAGACCTGCATTCCCTTTGAGGGAACCCCCACTTTTGGCCCCCCTGGCCACAAACCCAGAGCTGAGAGGCTGCTTGAAACTCACCTTCAACTCAGAACCATGGGGAGTCTGCCTCAGAGGAGGCAGATAGGTCTTGCCATGCCCCTAGGCCTTAACCCTAAATCAAGGTTGGGTTTTCAGGCTTTAGTCCCCAGGAAATGGTGTCATTTAGAGTTGCACAGAACACTCAGAGCAGAAGAAACCTTCATGCCCCACTGAGGACACCCCCACCTCTGGTGGCCCCTTCTCCACAAACACGGAGCCTGGCTGCAACCTGAACACCACACTCAGCTCAGTACCCCAGGAGGCCGCCTCAATGCTGGGAGATAGGGCCTTCCATAACCCTAGGCCCTAACACTATCCCTAGGTTGGGTTTTCAGGCTTCAGTCCTCTGAGGTCTAGCTCAGAAACCCTCCAGATTAGGAGACCCCTGAGCCACAGCTCAGGACTCTAGCTGCCACCCAGAAAGAAAACTTGCAATTTGGAGCAGCGCAGAACCCTCAAAGCAGGAGAAACCTGCATGTCCCCTGAGGGCCCCCAAATTGGGTGGCCTACCGTGGCCACATAACCAGAGCCTGATGCATTGCATCACCCCCATTCTCAACTCAGCCCCCGGGGACCCTGCCTCAGCGGCGGCAGATCAGCCTGACATGCCCCTAATGTCTAACCCTAATCCTAGGTTGGGATTTCAAGCTTCCCTCTCCAGAGGCCAGGTACCCAAGTCCTTCATATTGGATACTCCTGAGCCACACTGCAGGACTCCCATGACACCCAGGAAAAAACAGTGTCTTTTGGAACTGCACAAAACACTCAGAGTGTGAGAAATCTGCATGACTCATGAGGTCACACCCACCTTCGGCAGCCCCTCTAGCCACAAACACAGAGCCAGATGAGGCTCCTGACCCCCACAGTCACCACAGCCCTCCTGGGGAGCCCACCTCAGCACCTGCAGATCAGGTCTCCCATTCCCCTGGACCCAACCCTAACCCTAGGTTAGGTTTTCAGACTTCCATCCCCAGAAGACTGTCCCCCAAACCCTCCAAATTGCGGACTTCTGAGCCAGACCCCAGGACTCCACCTGTAACCCAGGAGGAAACCATAACATTTGGAGGTGCGCTGAACCCTCAGAGCAGGAGAAACGTGCCTTCACCCCTGAGGCCATCTGCACTTTCAGGGGCATCATGGCCATAAACCTGATGCCTGATGTGTGGCCTGAACGCTGACCTCATTTCAGCCCCAGGGGAGTCTACCTCAGTGCCAGCTCATTGGGCCTACCATGCCACTAGGCCTAAACACTAACCCTAAATTGGGTTTCAAGGCTTTCATCCCCAGAGGTTTGTCCCCCAGACCCTCTAGATTGGTTAACCCTGAGCCACACCGCAGGACTGTGACTCCCTCCCAGGAGGTAACCATGCCATTTGGAACTACACAGAACCCTGAGAGTGGGAGAAACTTGCATGCTCCCCAGAGGATACACCCAGCACTGGCGGACCCCTGGCCACAAAATTGGAGCCTGATGAACCGCCTAAGCCTAGCCCTAAACTCAGCACCCCAGGGAGCCACTTCCTGAATTCTGCTAGGGCCTAACCTTAACCTTAATCCTAGTTTGGGTTTTCAGGCTTCTGTCTCCATAGGCCTGGTCCCGAAGCACTCCAGATTATATACTCCTGAGCCACACCCCAATACTCCCTCTGCCACCCAGGAGGAAACTGCTGTTTGGAGCAACACAAAACTCTCAGGCAAGAGAAACCTTCAACACCCCCCCCCCAACTTTGGTGACCACACCCCAGGACTCCGCCTGCCACCCAGGGGGAAACCTTACCATTTGGAGCTGCACTGAACCCTCAGAGCGGGAGAAACCTGCATACATCCTTGAGGCCACCACCACTTTCGATGGACACCCTGGCCACAACCCCATAAGTTGACATGCCACCTGACCAATGTCCTCAACTCAGCCTCATTTGGCACAGTTTCCTTCTGTGTTGCAGGTTGAGTCCTCTAGAATTGCTCAGATGTCTCCAATTTCTGGGGCTTTGGAGACAGGCCTCTGGGAGTGGACGCCTGAAAACCCAAACTATGTTTAGGGTTAGGGCCTAGAGGCATGGCAGGCCTGATCTGCTGGCACTGAAGCAGGGCCCCCAGGGGGCTGAATTTAGGATGGGGATCATGCAGTGTGTCAGGCTCTGGGTGTGTGGCTGGGGGGGGGGGGCTGCCACAGGTAGGAGTCACCTCAGGGGACATGCGTGTTTCTCCCCCTCTAAAGGTTCTGTGCAGCTCCAAATGGCACGGTTTTCTTCTGGATAGCTGGTGGGATCCTGGGGTGTGGCTCAAGGGTCCTCAATCTGGAGGCTTTGGGGGACAGGCCTCTGGGGACAGAAGCTTGAAAACACATCGTAGGGTTAGTGTTAGGGCCTAGGAGCATGGCAGACCCTATCTGCTGGCACTGAGGCAGGCTCCCTGGCTGAATTGAGGGTGAGGGTAAGGCAGCATGCTAGGCTACAGGTTTGTGGCCAGGGTGCTGGGCATGGTGGGGGCATCCTCAAGGGGGCATGAGGATTTCTCCCACTCTGAGGGTTCTGTGCACTGTCAATGGTATGGTTTCGTCCTGGGTGAAAGGCAGAGTCCTGGGGTGTGTCTCAGGTGTTTCCAATCTTAAGGGCTTGGGGGCCAGGCCTTGAGGATGGAAGCCTGAAAATGCAACCTAGGGTTACGGTTAGGGCCTAGTGACCCTAGTGGCAGGCCTGATCTGCTAGTTTGGAGGTGGGATTGCTGGGGGTCTGAGTGAATGGTGGGGGTCAGGCGGCTCATCAGCCCCTGGGTTTGTGGCCAGGGGTGCCGCCGAAAGTTCTGGTGTCTTCAGGGTGGCATACAGGTTTTTCCCACTCTGAGGGACCCAGAAAAGGAGAAATCTGAATGCCTATTTGAGTCAACTCCAACCATCCCACTTTCTGGCATCCACTGGGCACAAACCCGGAGGTTGTTATTTAGCCTAATCCACGTCCTCAAACCAGGGGTCCAGGTATTTTGTCACACCACAAGAAGATCAGGCCTGCCATGCTCCTAAGCCCTAACCCCAACCCTAGGGTGGGTTCTGAGGGGTCCGTTCCCAGAGGCCTGGCTCCAAAGCCCCAGGGATTGGAAACATCTGAGCAATACCGTAGGACTCAGCCTGCAACACAGAAGGAAACTGTGCCGAATGAGACTTCGTGAAGGATTCAGTCCAGGAGAATCCTGAATGCCCAGTTGAGCGGATCCCATCCAACCAATATGTTCAAAGGCCCCATGTACAGACACTGAGCCCAAAAATCAGCCTAGCCCACTCCCTCAACTAAGCCCTCAGGAACGTCACTGCACAGCTACAAGATTGGACGTGCCAGACTCCTAGCCCCCAACTCTAACCCTAAGCTGTGTTTGGGGAGGTCCATTCCCAGAGGCCTGCCTCAAATACTGAATGGACTGGGGACTCCTCTGCAACACAAGAGGACTCAGCCTGCAACACAGAAGGAAATCATGCCCTATGAGATGCCAGAAAGGATTCAGAGCAGGAGAAATCTGAAAGCCTCTTTTAGACTATCAGAACCAAACTTCATTTTCGGGGGCACTGTGGATGCCAAGCAAGTGCATGTCACTCACCCTAACCCACGTCCTCAACTCAGGGCTCTGGGATGTTCACCATGCAACAGGAAGATGGGACCTTCCATACTCCTAAGGCTTAACCCTAATCCTGGATTGATTTCTTAGGGGTCCATTCCCAGAGGCCCAGCTCCAATGGCCCATGTACAGGATCCATTCGCCCAGAGATTATTTATTCTGGAGCAATACTAGAGCACTAAGGCAGCAATACAGATGGAAACCATGCCCTTTGGAACTCCAGAACAGATACATAGGAGAAATCTCTATCCACCCCCCTCCCCCGCAATGGCAATCCAGCATACCAGTATTTTCGAAGGTCCCTTGGACCCAAATCCTGAGCCTGATAATGTCTCTTACTGACTCACTCAACTTAGTCCTTTTGGAACATCACAGCAAGCCACTATATCAGACCTATCATGCTTCTTGGCCCTAACCCTAACCCTAGGGTGGGTTTTGAGATTCCGTTGCCAAAGGCATTGCTTTAATGTTCAATGGATTGGAAATGCCTCCACAATACCAGAGGACTCAGCCTGAAACACCAAAGGAAACCTCGTTTTAAGGGACTCCAGAAAGGATTCTGACTAAGGGAAATCTAAATGTCCACCTGAGCATCCAACACACATATTAAGATGCCCCCTCAACACAAATCATGAGCATCCCTAAGTCTAAAGCATGACCTCAACTCAGCCCTCTGAAAATGTCTTCACACAGCCTGCATATTGGACCTGACATTGTCCTATATCCAAACACCAACTCTCTTTTGGTTTCTGATGGTTCCTATCCCAGAAGCCTGGCTCCAAATCCCCGGGGACTGGGGACACTTGAGCTATACCAGAGGACTCAGCCTGCCACTCAGAACCGAAACGTGCCATTTAAGACTCCAGATAAGATTCAGAGCCGGAGAAATCTGAATGCTCTCTTGACCCAATCCAGCCAACCAACACTTTAGGGAGTTTGCTAGAAACAAACCCTAAACATCACATTCACCCTAACCCATGTCCTGAACTCAACATTTTCAGACTGTCACCACACACCTGTCACATGAGACCTGCCATGCTCCTAGGCCCTAATCTCACTCCTGGGTTTGGGATTGAGTAGACCATTCCCATAGGCCTGGTACCAAAGCCCCAACAAATTGTTGACACCAAAACAATACTAGAAGATGCAGGCTATAATATAGAAGGAAATGGTGTCATTTGGGACTCCAGAATGGGGATGCAGAGAAGAAATCCCAATGCCCACCTGAGGTCATCCCAGCCAACCAACACATTCAAAGACCCTGTGAAACAAACCCTTAGCCCCCAAATCACCCTAACTCTCGCCCTCAACTCAGGCCTCATGGATCATCACAACACACCGGATCAGACCTGCCATACTTCTAGTCCCTAACCCTAACCCTAGAGTGGTTTTTGAGAAGTCCATTCCCAGAGGCCTGGCTCCAAAGTTCAGTGGTTTGGGAACACCTCAGAAATAGCAGAGGACTCAGCCTGCAACACAGTTCCATACCATATGGGACTCCAGATAGGATTTATAGAAGGAGAAATCTGAATGCCCAACTCAGTGTTTCACAACCAATCAAGACATTTGTGAGATCCCTGGACACAAAACCTCAGCATGGCTTTCACCCTAACTCACACTCTCAACTCAGCTCTTTGAAAAATGTCACCACACAGATGACAAATTGGACTTGCCATGCTCCTTTTCTCTATCCCAAATCCTAGGTTGGCTTCTGAAATGTCCATTCCTAGAGACCTGCTCCAAAGGCCCAGGGACTGGGGACACCTGAGCAATACCAGAGGACTCAGATGGCAACACAGATGGAAACTGTGCCATTTAGTGCTCCCGAATGGATTCATATCAGGAGCAATCTGAACGCCCACCTATGCAGAAATTAACCAACTCACTCATTAGGCATCAGCCAAGACACAATCCATGAACCTAATCATAGGCCTACTCTCCACCTTCAATCCAGCCCTCTGGAAAAGTCACCACAATTCTAGGCAACTGACACATTTGTGGACCCCACTGGAAACAAAATCTAAGCATTGCATTCACCCTAATCCACATTCCTAAACTCAGCCATTCTAGACCATCACCACACAGCCAGCAGATCAGAACTGCCATGTTCTTAGGCCCTAACCCTAACCTTAGTTTGGGCTCTGAGTGGACCATTTCCACAGGTCTGGCTCCAAAACCCCAGAAATTGCTGACACTGAAGCAATAGTAGCAATAGTAGAGAAGACACTGAAGACACTAAAGCAATAGTAGCAATACTAGAGGACGAAAGTAAGACTGCAATCCAGATGTAAACCATGTGTTTGGGACTCCAGAATGGATACATAGAAGGAGACATTTCAATGCCCCCCTGATATGTACCATCCCAGCCAACTAACACATTTGAATGCCCCATGAACACAAATCCTGAGCCTGATAATGACTCTAACCTACTCCCTCAAATCGACCCTTTAAATGTCACCACAGTGCAACTAGATCTGACCTTCCATGCTCCTTGTCCCTAACCATAACCCTGAGGGGGTTTGAGAGGTCCATTCCCAGAGAACAGGCTCCAAATCTCCGTGGATTGGGAGCACCTCAGCAATACCAGAGGACTCAGCCTGGAAGACCTAAGGAAACCATACCATATGGAACTCCAGAATGGATTCAGAACAGGAGAAATCTGAATGCCTATTTTAGATGATTTGAACCAACCCACACTTTCAGGGGCCCTCTGGACACAAACCTTTGAGCATGACACTCTCCTTAACCCATGCCCACAACTCAGTGTCCTGGAAGTTTGCCACACATCCAGCAGATCAGAACTGTCATGCTCCTAAGCCCCAACCCTAACCCTAACTTGGGTTCTGATGGTTCTGTTCCCAGAGAACTGGTACCATAATCCTAGGAATTGTAGAATGATCCTTCCTTCCTTCCTCCTTTCCAGCAATTTTGAGACTGGCCACTCTTGCCATTTTTTAAAAAATCTTAATTGGAACATATCAAATTTCACATTATTGAGTATGATTTTAGTCATAGGTTTTTGCAGGTAATCCTTATTAACTTGAGGAAGAACTTTTTTTTTTTAATCATGAGAGAAGTTCTCAGTAGAAATGAGATTTCAAAGAATTAGAGTTTGTATCTATGCTGATTGAGAAAGAGGTGATAGAGGAGAATATTGCATAGCTCTCTATTTGAATATAGGGGAAATATAGAGGGGAAAATGAGCAGTGAAAAAATTTATGGCATGTATGTACATGTATCCATATGTGTGTGTGAAAAATACATGTGTGAAAAAATATCCACATATACACAAACCTACGTGTATTCTAAAGATAAACTTATCTGGCTAGAGGAAATAAATAATACTAAATTTCAACAAATATTTTTCAGGAATTTAAAATAAAACTTTGAATGTAACTCTAAATTCATTTATCAACACATGCCAAACACTAGCCAAGTAGGGACTTTTCCATCTCTCTGTGAGAAAAGAAGGGGAAAATAGTATAGAATTTTAAGAGACAAAAAGGATATTGTAGATGGGATTGGCTCCAGACAAGAAGTTTTCATGAATAAAGAATATCAAATATGTTAACAGTGTGCTCACCACTCAGAATGGCTAAAATTAACCAGTCAGGAAAAGACAGGTGTTGGCAAGGGTGCAGAGAAAGGAGAACCCTCCTATGTTTTTGGTAGGAATGCAAGCTGGCGTAGCCATTCTGGAAAACACTATGAAGGTTTCTCAAAAAGTTAAAAAGAAAGCCACCCTAAAACCCAGCAATTGCACTACTGGGTATTTACCCTAAATATATAAATGTAGTTATCCGAGGGGGCACATGAACCCTCGGATGTTTATAGCAGCAATGTCCACAATAGCCAAACTATGGGGAGCCTCAATATCCACCAACAGATGAATAGATAAAGAAGATGTGGTGTATATATACACAATGGAACACTATGCAGCCATAAAAAAAGGAAATCTTGTCATTTGCAACAACATGCATGGAACTGGAGGGTATTATACTAAGTGAAATAAGTGAATCAGAGAAAGAAAAGTATCATATAATCTCACTGATATGAGGAATTTGAGGAACAAGACAGAGGATCATAGGGGAAGAAATGGAAAAAATAAGACAAGATGAAACCAGACAGGGAGACAAACCATAAGAGACTCTTAATCTCAGGAAACAAACAGGGTTGCTAGAGAGGAGGTGGGGAGGGATGGGGTGGCTGGGTGATGATCATTGGGGAGTGTATGTGCTATTGGGAGTGCTGTGAATTGTTTAAGACTGCTGAATCACAGACCTGTACCCCTGAAACAAATAATACATTATATGTTAGTTTACAAAGTCTAAAATAAAATTAACAATTTCCATTTACCAAAAAATCATTAAAAGGCTGAAAAAGGAAAAAAAAATATATCCCTACTACTTAAAGATATCTACATATTAATAAAAATACCTATCAAAATACCAACAAGATTCTTTATAGAAGTAAAACACATAATTGTAAATTTTACATGGAATCACAGAAGATCCTGAATAGCCCAAAAACCTTTGGAAAAAAAATCAAAACTGGAACTATCACAATCCCAGTCTTCACAATATAATACAAATTTCTAGTAATCAAAGCAGTATGGTACTGGCACAAATTTGACACATAGATCAATGAAACTGAATAGAGATTCCAGAAATAAACCCATGCATCTATTGTAAGTTAATATGGAACAAAAAAAAATGCTTGAATATACAGTAGAAATAACACAGTCTCTTCAACAAATGTTGGGAAAGGTAGATAGCTACATACAAAGGAATGAAACTCCACCATTTTCTTATACCATGCACACAAATAAACTCTTTTGCTCTTTTTAAAATAAATTTATTTGCTTATTTCTGAGATTTATGGGTTCTTTGTATTTTGGATAAAATACATTTCATCTGATATGTCATTGGCAAACACTCTCTCCCAGTGTGTGGCCTGTCCTCCAATTTTATTGATATTGCATTTCTCAGAACAGGAGTTTCTAATTTTAAATGAAGTCCAGACTAACAATTTTTGCTTTTGTGAATCTTGCCTTTGTGCTGTGTCTAAAAAACATCATTGGGATGGCATTAAAAATATAGATTGCTCTGGGCTGTATAGACATTTTAACAATGTTTATTCTTCAGATCCAAGAGCATGGAATAGTCTTCCATCTTTTTGGGTCTTCTTCAATTTCTTTCATCAGTGTTCTGTAGTTCCTTGAGTACAGATCCTTTACCTCTTTGGTTAGGTTTATTCCCAGGTATCTTATGGTTCTTGGTGCTATAGTAAATGGAATCGATTCACTAATTTCCCTTTCTATATTTTCATTGTTAGTGTATAAGAAAGCCACTGATTTCTGTACATTGACTTTGTATCCTGCCACGTTACTGAATTGCTGTATGAGTTCTAGTAGTTTGGGGGTGGAGTCTTTTGGGTTTTCCATATAAAGAATCATGTCATCTGCGAAGAGAGAGAGTTTGACTTCTTCCTTGCCAATTTGGATACTTTTTATTTCTCTTTGTTGTCTGATTGCTGTTGCTAGGACTTCTAATACTATGTTGAACAAGAGTAGTGAGAGTGGGCATCCTTGTTGTGTTCCTGAGCAATCTATACTTTTAATGCCATTCCAATCAAAATTCCACCGGTATTCTTCAAAGAGCTGGAGCAAATAATCCAAAAATTTGTATGGAACCAGAGAAGAGACCCCGAATGTTGGGAGGGAATGTTCAAATGTTGAAAATGGAAATGTTGAAAAAACAAAAATGAAACTGGGGGCATCACGTTACCTGATTTCAAGCTTTACTACAAAACTGTGATCACCAAGACAGCATGGTACTGGCATAAAAACAGACACATAGACCAGTGGGACAGAGTAGAGAGCCCAGATATGAACCCTCAACTCTATGGTCAGTTAATCTTCGACAAAACAGGAAAAAATATACAGTAGAAAAAAGACAGTCTCTTCAATAAATGGTGCTGGGAAAACTGGGCAGCTAGATGTAGAAGAATGAAACTCGACCCTTCTCTTACACCGTACACAAAGATAAACTCAAAATGGATAAAAGGCCTCAACGTGAGACAGGAATCCATCAGAATCCTAGAGGAGAACATAGGCAGTAATCTCTTCGATATCAGCCACAGCAACTTCTTTCAAGAGATGTCTCCAAAGGCAAAGGGAACAAAAGCGAAAATAAACTTTTGGGACTTCATCAAAATCAAAAGCTTCTGCACAGCAAAGGAAACAGTCAAGAAAACAAAGAGGCAACCCACAGAATGGGAGAAGATATTTGCAAATGACAGTACAGACAAAAGATTGACATCCAGGATCTATGAAGAACTCCTCAAACTCAACACACACAAAACAGACAATCATATCAAAAAATGGGCAGAAGATATGAACAGACACTTCTCCAATGAAGACATTCAAATGGCTATCAGACACATGAAAAAATGCTCATCATCACTAGCCATCAGGGAGATTCAAATGAAAACCACATTGAGATATCACCTTACACCAGTTAGAATGGCCAAAATTAGCAAGACAGGAAACAACATGTGTTGGAGGGGATGTGGAGAAAGGGGAACCCTCTTCTACTGTTGGTGGGAATGCAAGTTGGTGCAGCCTCTTTGGAGAACAGTGTGGAGATTCCTCAAGAAATTAAAAATAGAGCTTCCCTATGACCCTGCAATTGCACTACTGGGTATTTACCCCAAAGATACAGATGTAGTGAAAAGAAGGGCCATCTCTACCCCAATGTTTATAGCAGCCATGGCCACGGTTGCCAAACTGTGGAAAGAACCAAGATGCCCTTCAATGGATGAATGGATAAGGAAGATGTGGTCCCTATACACTATGGAGTATTATGTCTCCATCAGAAAGGATGAATACCCAACTTTTGTAGCAACATGGATGGGACTGGAAGAGATTCTGCTGAGTGAAATAAGTCAACCAGAGAGAGTCAATTATCATATGGTTTCACTTATTTGTGGGGTATAACACATAGCATGGAGGACATGGGGAGTTAGGAGAAGGGAGTTGGGGGGAATTGGAAGGGGAGGTGAACAATGAGAAACTATGGACTCTGAAAAACAATCTGAAGGGTTTGAAGAGGTGGGGGGGTGGGAGGTTGGGGGAACCAGGTGGTAGGTATTAGAAAGGGCACGTATTGCATGGAGCACTGGGTGTGGTACAAAAACAATGAATACTGTTATGCTGAAAATAAATTAAAAAAATGATTAAAAAAATCATTGGGGCATCTACTTTTTTTCTTGTCATTTACTTTTGTCAGTATTTTTGTTTGTTCATTTTTGTTTATATACCAGTCAGTTAAGGCTCTGACTCATAATTTCAGTTTAGGTCGTGATCTTGTAGGTCTTGGGATTGAGCCCCACATTGCGCTTGGCACTCAATGGAGAGTGTGTTTGAGATTCATCTTCTCTTTTTCCCTCCTCCCCTGCCCCCTACTCTCTCTCTCTCTCTCAAATAAGTAAATAATTTTTTTTAATAAAAAGAAGAAAAGCATAACCATACCCCAGGTGATCTGGCTTTTCTCTTATGTTACCTTATGTTATCTTATGTTATCTTCTAGGAGTTATGTATGATATTTTATATTTAGGCCTATGATCCATTTTGAATTAATTTTTTGAAGATTGTAAGTTCTATGTGATTTTTTTAACATATGGATATCCAGTTACTTTAGCACCATTTGTTAAATAAGCAATCTTTTGTATATTGGATGACTTTGATCCTTTAATGAATATCAGTTGACTTCATTTATGAGTGTCTATTTCTGTATTCTAAAATTTGTTCCCTTGCTCTTTTTCTATTTTTTTAACAATACCTAATTCTTTTGATAATTTTAGCTGTCTGATAAGTCTTAAACTGGATAATGTCAGTCATTGAGCTTTGTTCTTGTTTTTATGTTTGTTTATTTTTTAAAAGATTTTTATTTATTTATTTGACAGACAGAGATCACTAGTAGGCAGAGAGGCAGGCAGAGAGAGGAGGAAGTGGGCTCCCTGCTGAGCATAGAGCCTGATGAGGGGTTCGATCCCAGGACCCTGAGATCATGACCTGAGCTGAAGGCAGGGGCTTTAACCCACTGAGCCACCCAGGCGCCCCTTGTTTTTAAGTAATACTGGCAATTCAGGATATTTTTATTTTTATTGCTATTGTATTGAGTCTTTAGAACTGATATATTGACAATATCAACTTCTAAAATCCATCAACACTCCATTTATTTATTTTTTCTTTGATTTTTATTTTTCAGGTTTGTGATTTCCTCATTTAGATCTTGTACATGTTTTCCTAGATTTATACTTAAGTGTTTCATTTTGAGTGGTGTTAATGTAAATGATATCATTTTTTTTAAAGATTTTATTTATTTATTTGACAGACAGAGATCACAAGTAGACAGAGAGGCAGGCAGAGAGAGGAGGAAGCAGGCTCCCCGCTGATCAGAGAGCCCAATGTGGGGCTCGATCCGAGGACCCTGGGACCATGACCTGAGCTGAAGGCAGAGGCTTTAATCCCCTGAGCCACCCAGGCGCCCCCTGTTAATGATATCATTTTTATTGTAAATTCCACTTTTCATTGCTGATGTATAGGAAAGTAATTCTCCTTTATATGTGTTGTAGAATTCTGGGGATGTCCACTTAAACGATTATGCTATTTGTAAACAAAAATGGTTTTAGTTGTTTTATACCAATGATATATCTTTAAAAATAAACAAACGTGGAGGGGCAAGGTGGCAGATAAGTAGGAGACCCTGTTTCAACCTATCCCCTAAAGTACACTAAATATCTACCAGAACACTCTGAACACCCATGAAAGCAGCTTGAGATGTGGGATTATACATTTCTGGATTTCTATGGGGGGAAGAAGACATCAGTGGTGAGGTAAAGCAGAGTGGGAACACTTGGACTGATATCAGAGGATAAGCAGAAGGGGGAGGGAACCACCAGAAGTGACCCATTGGAAAGTAATACCCCAATATGAAAGTGCCCTGTGGTTGGGGACCAGCATTAACTTGGAGTCTGGAAGGCACCCAAAAAGAGCAAGAGATCCTAAGTGGCACCTGGTGGAATCGGGCAGTCACAGGCAAGGCCCAAGCCCACGTTCCCAGGATGGTCACAGACAGCAAACTCCTGTGCCACAGAAGGTATGGTGGGGCCTCTGGTCTGTGGTCTCTGAGCCTGCAGCTTTCCACTGTTTGGCTGGACAGACCCCCGCCTGCACCTGAGAGAGCCTGGTGTGGACGCCAGGCAGCGGTCACGAGGATCGCAGGCTTCTGTGACTAGCCATGGCGTCTGAGCGCTCCCAGCCCATGCCTGAGAGAAATGGGCTTGATCTCCAGTAGGGATCCCTCAGGCAGCAGCCTTCTATGAACTGCACGGCCACTGAGTCTGAGTGCACCCAGTGTGGGTGTGGGCTCCAGAGAACAGTCGCAGCAAAGGCAGTCACTGGAAATGGGCTTCCTGGACAAATATCACTCGTGGTTTCAGTGGCACAGGGGTGCAGAGACAAGTGGTGGCCTCAGGTAACCACTGGGATGGTGGCTGGGGTTACGCACCACCTCTGGGAGGTTGCACTGTTCAGCAGAGTTGGCAGAGAGGTAGTATGTGTGTTCTGGACCACCTAGAGGGGAAAAGTCTGAGGTTTCTCTCTGAGGCAAAGGTCTGGGTGCAGACAGATTCTTTCTTTGCTCTGACCCTCCGAAAAGCAACAAAAAGCTGCCAAAGAACAAAAACCTCCAGAGAACCAAAGCCTGAAAAACTGGTTTCCACAGAGCCCAGTCCCTTGGTAGCAGGGTAACACAACCCAAGCGAGACTGGCCAGAGAACAATGCAGCAGGACCCTACCCCAGAAGACAAGCCAAAAGAACAAGAAGGCAACCACCACTGGGTTCCCATAAAACTGTAAAACCCCAACATCAAGGAAAACAATATATAAGCTCCCAGTATTGCACTAAAACCTATATATTTTGTAGATACAACTTTTTAAAAATTCATTCTCATGATTCTTGTTCTTTTGATTTTTAACCTACTTACCATTACAACAATACAACATATTACATAATAACTTTTTAGCTTCAACTTTTTCATATATATATATATATATATATATATATATATATATGTTTTCTTTTTCTTTTCTTTTTTTAGATATCCATATAGATATAAGCTTCAAGATAATCCTTTTTCTCTATTCAATACTTCCTCTATATATAAACCAGTTTTAATTTACCTGTAACTCTGGAAAGTTGAGTACTTTAACAATGATAACAAGATACACCCAGGAAGAACTGAAATAACCTTCAGCCACATTGGGGGTTTACAACCACCCTCACATCTTATTCTTCTGTCAGTGTTTCTGTGTATTTGTTTTTGTGCTGGTATTATATAAATCTTATTCTTGGGGTTCATTTTGACAGGGCTCTACTTTTTTTTTTCTTGTCTTTACTTTTGTCCCTCTTTTTGTTTGTTCATTTTTGTTTATATACCTTATAAATCTTACTTTGGGGGGCTCATTATGGCTGGGTATTTTCTTTTCTTTTTTCTTTTTCTCTTTCTCTCTCTCTCTCTCTCTCTTTCTCATTTTTCTTTATTTTTGGTGGTGACTTCTGACTGCTCTGAAACTTTCCAGGGTGCACCTTGCCTGGATCGTGGTTGATATATTCAGCTATACATCCCTTCAACCACCTCTCACCAAAATGACTAGGAGGAGGAACACCCAGCAAAGGAAAAATTCAGAGACCGTGCCCTCTAGCACAGAATGATTGGATATGGATATAAACAGTACATCAGAAAGGGAATTCAGGGCAACAATTACCCAGGCAATGTCTAGGTTCAAGAAAACCATTAGTGACAACGTAGAATCTCTAATGGTGGAAGTGAGAGCCAATCTGGCAAAAGTTAAAAGTGCTATCAATGAGATAGCATCTCATCTAAATACGCTAAGAGCTAGGGTAACCAAGGCAGATGATAGAATCAGTGATCTAAAGGATAAACTGATAGAGAAGAAAGATCAGGAGGAGGCCTGGAACAAACAGCTTAGAAGCCATGAAAACAGAATTAGGAAAATAAACGATGCCATGAAACATTCCAACATCAGAATTATTGGAATACCTGAGGGGGTGGAGAAAGAGAGAAGCCTAGAAGATATAACTGAATAAATTCTGGATGAAAATTTTCCCAATCTGGGGAACGGAATAAGCGTTCCTATCCTAGAGGCAGAAAGGACACCCCTCAATATCAATGAATCTTGAAAGATCGCTAAAGACTTAATTGTAAAATTCATGAATCATAATTTTAACAAGAGGTCCTAAGGGCAGCTAGGGAGAAGAGATTCCTTATGTACAGAGGAAAGCCCATCAGAATAATGTCAGGCCTGTTCACAGAAACCTGGCAAGCCAGAAAGGGCTGGCAAGACATATTTAGGGCAATAAATGAGAAGAATATGCAGCCAACAATACTTTATCTAGCAAGGCTGACATTCAAAATGGATGGAGAGATAAAGAGCTTCTGAGACCAGCAAGGTTTAAAAGAGTATGTGACCACCAAGCTGACACTACAACAAATATTAAGGGGGTTCTATAAAAGAAGAAAGAGCCCAAGAGTGACATAGAACAGAAATGTACAGAGACAATCTATAGAAACAAGGACTTCACAGGCAACATGATAGCAATAAAAAGTTATCTTTCAATAATCACTCTCAATGTGAACAGCCTAAATGCTCCCATAAAATGGCACAGGGTTTCAGATTGGATAAAACGACAGGACCCATCCATATGCCGTCTACAGGAGACACATCTGGATTCTAAAGATACATCCAGACTGAAAGTGAAGGGATGGAGAAGCATCTTTAATGCCAATGGTCCTCAAAAGAAAGCTGGGGTAGTGATTCTCATATCAGGTAAATTAGATTTTAAGCTAAAGACTGTAGTCAGAGATACAAAAGGACACTGCATCATTCTGAAAGGGTCTATCCACCAAGAAGATCTAGCAATTTTAAATATTTATGCCCCCAATACAGGAGCAGCCAACGACATAAGCCAATTCTCAATCAAAATAAAGAGTCATATTGATGTGAATACATTAAGTGCAGGGTATATTAACACGCCACTCACAGTAATAGATCATCCAAGCCAAAAATCAATAAAGAAACAAGAACATTGAATGACACATTGGACAGAGAACATAGGCAGTAACGTCTTTGACACTGGCCACAGCAACATCTTTCAAGACAGGTCTCCAAAGGCAAAGGAAACATAAGTGAAAATGAACTTTTGGGACTTCATCAAGATCCAAAGCTTCTTCATGGCAAAGGAAACCATCAACAAAACAAAGAGGAAACCCACAGAATGGGAGAAGATATTCGCAAATGACAGTACAGACAAAGGGCTGATATCCAAGATCTATAACGAACTCCTCAAACTCAACACACACAAAAGAGATCATCATGTCAAGAAATGGGCTGAAGACATGAGCAGACACTTCTCCAAAGAAGACATACAAATGGCTATCAGACACATGAAAAAATGCTCATCATTATTAGCCATCAGGGAGATTCAAATCAAAACCACATTGAGATACCACCTTACACCAGTTAGAATGGCCAAAATTAACAAAAGAGTAAATAACATGTGTTGGAGAGAATGTGGAGAAAGAGGATCCCTCTTACGCTGTTGGTGGGAATGCAAGTTGGAGCAGCCACTTTGGAAAACAGTGTGGAGATTCCTTAAGAAATTAAAAATAGAGCTTCCCTACGACCCTGCAATTGCATCATTACTTATTTACCCCAAGGATATAGATGTAGGGAAAAGAAGGGCCATCTGTACCCCAATGTTCATAGCAGCCATGGCCACAATCGTGAAACTGTGGCAAGATCCTAGATATCCTTCAATAGATGAATGGATAAAGAAGATGTGGTCCATATATACAATGGACTATTACGCCTCCATCAGAAAGGATGAATACCCAACTTTGTATCAGCATGGACGGGATTGGAGGAGATTATGCTGAATGAAATAAGTCAAGCATAGATAGCCAATTATCATATGTTTTCACTTACTTGTAGAGTATAAGGAATAACATGAAGGACATTAAGAAAAGGAAAGGAAAAGTGAGTTGGGGAAATCAGAAGGGGAGATGCAGCACGAGAGGCTGTGGACTCTGAGAAAAAAACTGAGGGTTTTTGAGGGAAGGGGTTTAGGGGTATAGGTGAGCCTGGTGGTGGGTATTATGGAGAGAACATATTGTATGGAGCACTGGGTGTGGTGCATAAAAAATTAATCTTGGAACACTGAAAAAATAAAATTAACATAAAAAAAGAAGAAGTAACATTCATTGGCCTTATTTTATGTATGAGGGAATTAAAAAAAAAACTATATATGAACAAATGCATATTGTCCTCTCAAACATATTATGAAATAGTTGCTAATATCTGCCCAATTTGTTCTATAAATAAAGGATCTAAACAAAATTAAAGGATGTAAATTACAACTCAAGTTTGTAAATTAAGATGCAGCAAAGCTGGTATACCAACAAAGAAAGTTTTTTATCTTAAACAATAAGACTCAAATCTCCATTATCCAGAAGAGAAAAGTAAATCCTTCTCAGATTAAGATTAATACTGGAGACATTTTCAGCATTAGAGTCACCAGTGCAAAACTATTTACACATAGACGTCTATCTGTTGGAACGTGTAAAGCATACTGCCCATTATTAAACCAGGAAGAATCCTTTACCTCTTCCTTCCTCAAGATCACATGAACTTGGAATACTTTCCATTCATCCTTTTTTTTTTAAACTAATGTACCAGTTTTTAATTCTTCAAATCTACCTCTACTCCAATAAAAATGACACCTAAAATTTAATTAAAAATTTGTTTATTTAGCCAAATGTAAAAGCCTTTCACTTTGACACTGTTGGAGTAATTGAGTGCTGACCTTAACCTTGCACTATGAGCTATAAATGAGCTGCACGAAATACATGAGATACATCAGACATTAGGCAAATGGCATTGCAATAATGTGTTATCTGAGTGGGGAAAACAAGTAGTTAAATCCTATGGTCAATCTACTCACAGTCAACCTACTGGAGGAATTTTTTAAGATTTATTTATTTATTTATTTGACAGATAGAGATCACAAGTAGGCAGAGAGGCAGGCAGAGAGAGAGGAGAAAGCAGGATCCCCGCTGAGCAGAGAGCCTGATGCGGGGCTCAATCCCAGGATCCTGGGATCATGACCTGAGCTGAAGGCAGAGGCTTTAACCCACTGAGCCACCCAGGCACCCCTAGAGGAAGTTTTTTGACTGTGCAACAAAAAAATGCAATGCAGAGAAGTCCTTCCTGAGGAGCTTGGGAGATCTTCAGGTACACTTTAGTCTGGATATTTGCAACAGGAAAACAATATCCACAAAATCTGGGTTTGAAAATCGGTGGAGCTTAACTTGTGGAGCTTTGAAAATCAACAAGGCTTAACTTCAGGAGAGATGGAGGGATATCGGAAACTGACTCCTCTCTACAGGGCCACACATGCTATATCTGTCACTCAGAAACCCAGTCAGACACAGCAGTTTCTAATAGAAGAAGACTTTTTGACTAAATTTAGGGCATCTGATGGAGAGGGCAGAGATCTGTAGCAAATGTCTCAGGGAATGGAAATGTTGACAGGCGCCATTTTTCTTGACTCCTACAGCTTAGTTGGCTTGACACTGGCAGGAACCAATTTTAACATTCCATTTACCTTGCTAGCACCTTTTCCTTCCTCAGTATTCACCCCACCAAAATTCCCATGAAGTAGGCACTAATCTAAAGCAGGCCTCAACTGACAACATGAAGTGGACATCTTCAGCTTGGAAAGGCCACTCTCCAAAGCAAATCCTGCCATAGGAGTGGAGCCAGACCCACCCACCCATACACTTGCAGCTGTTGCAGTCAGGCTTCTCAGCCATCTGCACGGGCACCAATCTCACCAACAAGCCTATAAAAGATGCTTCTAGGCCTCTCAGCAAGCCATGCCAGGGGCCAACCCAGCTAATGAATGTACCCACAGTAGACATAGAGCAGCCAGCTGGATTGGGACCCAACTCTCCCACCATTGCACTCAAAGTAGGCATGGTCCAGCCACAAGAGGAGGTTACACACAGTTCACCAAGAAAGTACCTTTGGAATGCCTGGTTTTGGTGACCATTGAGATAGCACTATGGTACTCAATGGGATGCCTGCTACAACTAGACCACTACTTTTAAAACTGGGATAATAAGATGACCTACCTAATAAATATAAACAAACAGAAAGTTAGACTAAATGAGGAGACAGAGGAATAGATTCCAAATGGAAAAAAAGGTGGAACCTCAGAAAAAGTGCTAAATGAAATGGAGATAAACAATCTAACAGATAAGGAGCTGAAAGTAATGGCCATAGAGATACTAACCATACTCCAGAGAAAAGTAGATGAACTCAGTGAGATCTTCAACAAAAAGGCAAAAAAGAATCTATCAGAGTTGAATAATATAATAACTAAAACAAAAAAATGCATTAGAGGAAATCAAAAGCAGATTAGATGATGCAGAAGTAGAGATCAGATATATGGATCACAGAATAGTGGAAATCATCCAAACTGAAAAGAAAAAGTTTTTAAAAAGAATTAAAAAATTAAAATAAGTTAAAAGAATGCTGGGAAAATATCAACTGTACTAAAGTTCATATTTTAGAGGTCCTAGAAAGTGAAGAGAGGAAAAAAGCATTAGAAAAGATCTTTAAAGAAATAATAATACTTGAAAACATCTCTAACCTGGAGAAGGAAACAGATATCAAAGTCCAGGAAGCACAAAGACACTGAAAAAAGATGCACTGAAGGAGGTCCGCACCAAGCCACATAATTAAATGTCAAAAAAATAAAGATAGAGAGGATCTGAAAAGCAGCAAGAGAAAATCAACTAGTAACATAAAAGAGGAACCCCATAATGTTAACACCTGGTTTTTCAGCAGACGAAAATTTGCAGGCCAAAGAGTAAGGCATGATGTGTTTAATATGTAGAAAAGAAAAGAAAACAAACAAACAAAAAGTACAACCAGGAATACTTTACCCATTTAGAGTAAATAATAGAGTTTCCCATAAAAACAAAAGTTAAAGTTTATCAACACTAAGTTGGACTTGCAAGAAATGCTAAAGGGACTTTTTAAAGCAAAAAGTCCATAACTAAAGCTAAGAAAATTATAAGAGGAAAAATATTGTACTAGTGAAAGGAAAAGCAAAGGTATAGTAGAGACCTAATGGTTAATCATATATAAAGCTAGTAGGAAGTCTAAAAGAAAAAAAAAAATCACTTATATCTTCAGTATTTTCTCAAAGGATACACAAAATAAGGAGTTGTAATATATGCCATGCACATTAAATGTAAATAGAGTAAAAATGTTTTAAGAATGTGTTCAAACTTAGGTGACCATCAACTTAACATAAACTGCTTTATAAACATTTTTATATATGGTCCTCATGATAACTGCAAGTCAAAAACATGCAAGAGATATACAAAGTACAGAAATAAAAACACAAGCATAGTAAGAAAGCCATCAAGTCACAGGTGAAGATTCAGCTATATGCTGTATACAGCAGACTAACTTCAGACCTAAGGACGCATAAAGACTGAAAGTAAAGAAATGGAAAAAGATACTTTATGAAAATGGAAATGAAAAATAAAAAGCTGGGGTAGCAATATTTATATGACACAAAATAGACTTTAAACAAAGACTGTGGCTTGGGAAGATGGTGATGTAGTAGGAGGACCCAGACTCACCTCCTCCCATGAATACAACCAAATGACTATTAAATCATCCTAAATAACCCCATCCTAAATTGAGTCTGAAGACTGGTAGAACAAACTCCACAACCAGAGGTAGAGAAGAGACCACATAGAAGAAAGTAGAAAGTGTAAAAACTTGGCTTGGGAGAGAAATGGAACATGACTGCTGTCATCAGAGGGAAATGTGGTTGTAGAGAAGGTCAAGACACAGGGAAGCCCATGGAGAAAAGAATCCCCATATCATTGGACTTGGAAAGTGAGAGGAGCTGAATCTGCTCAGTTATTGCAACTAGCAGGGATTAAAGCCTGAAGTTTTAAAGGTCAGTGGCTGTGGCTACCCCCTCAATAGGGAGAACCTAGAAGAAATTCTGCTGTTCTTGGAGAGAAGGAAAGCAAACAACCCACTGATACACAACATGCAAACAGTACTCTGAAGTCCACTTGAGACATGCACTCGGGAAGGTATTTCCTCATATGGGAGCTTGGCCCAGAGAGGCAGCATTACCAGAAAGATCCATCCAGGAATAAAGGAAATCAAAGGTGTCATTACCCTCTGCCACCATTCAGCATGGACAAAGAGCCACCGTTGGGAAAGAGCCCAGCACCAACACTCCCCATCTAACTTGCTTACACCTGTGCCCTGATGGTCCTATGGATCTGCCCTTCCCACTCAACATTGCTTTAGGCCCAGAATGACACTTTCCAAAAACAAAAACGAAAACAAAAACAAAAACAAAAACAAAACCAACCAACCAACCAACCAACCAAACAAACAAACAAACAAAAAACAGCCCAAACTAGCTTAAACTGCTTCTCCCAAGGTCAGAGGTTTTTTGGAGACTCCTTTCTAGGGACCATGATAATAGGTCTTGTACCACAAAATAGACAAGAGCACAGCTAGATAAAATGTGCCATACTTAGCAAGGAAAGAGAGAGAGAGAGAGAGAGAGAGAGAGAGAGAAAGGGGGCATCTATGTGGCTCAGTTGGTTAAGTGTACAACTCTTGATTTTGGCTCAGGTCATGATCTCAGAGTTGTGAGATTGAGCCTTGTGTCAGGCTCCATGCTAAGTGTGAATCGGCTTAATATTCTCTCTCTCCCTCTATTTCTTCCCTCCACCCCTATGTGATCTCTCTCTCTCAAATTAGAAAAAAGGAAAAAAAAAACACTCAGATAAAATCACAAATGAGAGAAGAGAGAGAACAACAAACAGCAGAAAAATACAGACAATTATAAGAGAATACAATGAAAAATTATATGCCAACAAATTGGACAACCTGAAAGAAATGGATAAATTCCTAGAAATGTATGAACTATAAAACTGAAACAAGAAGTAATAGAAAATTTGAACAGAATTCTAATAAGCAAATAAGTTGAATCAGTAATCAAGCATCCTCCAAGAGGACACGAGAGAGCAGTGTGTGAAACGTGAGAGAGTAGTGTGTGAGATGTGAGAGAGTAGTGTGCGAGACATGAGAAAGCAGGGAGTGTCCAAGCAATTTCAGTAGAGAGTGAAGGTTTTTGGGTTGGGGAGGATTGTCGTTGACAGAGAAGGATGGAAGGTAGGAAGGGAGGGAGGGAGCGAAGGAGGGAGGGAGAAGGACAATTTCCTAAGATGGAATCCAGCATTTATCTGGATTCCATCAAAGAAAAGTCCAGGATCAGAGGGCTTCTCAGGTGAATTCATCTAAAATTTTAAAGAAGATTTAATACCTATTCTTCCAAAACTGTTCCAAAAAGTAGAAAAATAAGTAAAACTTCCAAACTCATTATATGAGGCCAGCATTACCCTGATACAAAACCAGATAAAGATTCTACTAAAAGATAATTACAGGCTAATATCTCTGAGGTACATAGATGCAAAAATTCTCAGTGAAATACTAGCAAACAAAATCCAACAACACACCAAAAAAATCATACAACATGATAAAGCAGGGTTTATTCCTGAGTTGTGAGGGTGGTTCAGTATTTGCAAATCAATCAACGTGATAGATCACATTAATAAGAGAAAGGAAATGAACTATATATTTATTTCAATGGATGACGGAAAATCATTTGACAAACCACAACATATACTAATCGTGAAATTGCTCAACAAAGTAGTTTAGAGAGAACACGAGCTCAACGTCATAAAGGCCATTTAGAAAAATCCCACAGTTAAGATCATCCTCAATAGGGAAAACCTGAGAGTTTTTCCTCTACGGTCAGGAACATAAGAGGGATGCCCAATCAAACTGTTACTTTACATAATACTTCATATTGGCAAAGAAGAAGTAAAACATTGACTACTTGTAAATGACACGATATTCTATATAGAAAACTTATCACCACCAAAAAACTGCTGGAACGAATACACAAATTTAGCAAACTCTCAGGATACAAAATCAAGGTAGAGAAATCAGTTGCATTTCTATACACCAATAAAGAAGCAGCAGAAAAAGAAATTAAGAAAAAAAGCCCATTTATAATTGCACCTAAAATAATAAGATACCCAGAAGTAAACCTAATCAAAGAAGTGAAGGATCTGTACCCCAAAAACTATAAAACTCTGATGAAAAGAATTTAATAGGATACAAAGAAATGGAAAGATATTCCATGTTTTTGGACTGGAAGAATAAATGTTATTAAAATGTCTATCCTACCCAAAGCAATGTAAACATTCAATGCATTCTCTATCCAAATAGCAACAGCATTTTTCATAGAGCTAAAACAAATCATCCTAAAATATGTATGGAAACAAAAAAGACCTCAAATAGCCAAAGCAATCTTGAAAAACAAAAGCAAAGCTTGAGACATCAAAATTCCAGACTTCAAGATATATTACAAAGGTGTAGTAATAAAAAAAATATGGTACTGGCATAAAAATAGACATATAGATCAATAGAAAAAAAAAAATAGAAAACCCAGAGATGAACCCACAACTATATGGTCAATTACTCTTTGACAAAGAAGGAAATAATATCAAATAAGAAAAAGACAGTTTTTTCAACAAATGGTGGTAGGAAAACTGGACAGCAACATGAAAAAAAACTAAACTACCACTGTTTTACACCATACACAAAAATAAATTCAAAATAGATTAAAAACCTAAATGGGAGACACGAGGTCATTAAAATCCTAAGAAAGAATACAGGCAGGTACTTATTTTTCATCAGACCTAGTAACTTTTTATAGATACGTCTCCTGAGACAGGGGAAACTAAAGCAAAAATAAACTACCTCAGAACAAAAACTTCTACACAGGGAAGGAAACAGTCCACAAAACTATACGGTAACCTATAGAATGGAAGAAGATATTTGCAAATGACTTAACTAATAAAGGGCTCATATCTCAACTATATAAAGAACTTATAAAACTTAACATCCAATAACAAATGTTCCAATTAAAATTTGACAGAATATATTAAAAAAAACATCTCTCCAGAGAAAACAGATGGTCAACAGACATATGAAGATGCTCCTTCACCATCAGTGAAATGCAAACCAAAACTACAATGAGATATCACCTTATACCTATCACAATGGCTAAAATCAACAAGACAAGAACAAATAAGCATTTGTGAGGATGTGGAGAAATAGTCAAACTCTAACACTGTGGGAATTCAAACTGGTGCAGTAACTGTGGAAAACAGTATGGAGACTCCTCAAAAAGTCAAAAATAGAGCTACCTTATGATCCAGCAATTACACTACTTGGTAATTACCCAAAGAATACAAAAGAAAAACTAATTCAAAGGGATACATGCACCCTTATTTTTGTAGTAGCATTATCTACAATAACCAAATTATGGGAAAAGCCCAAATATCCATCAAATGATGAGTAAAGAAAGAAAAGGTGGTGTGACGATGGAATATTGTTCAGCCATCAAAAAGATTGAAATCTTAGCACTTGCAATGATGTGATTGGAGCTAGAGTGGATTGTGCTAAGTAAAACAAGTCAGTCAGAGAAAGGAAAACACCATATGATTTCACCCATTTGTAGAATTTAAAAAACAAAGTAGATGGGGGCACCTGGGTGGATCAGTGGGTTAAAGCATCTGTCTTCAGCTCAGGTCATGATCGCAGGGTCCTGGGATCGAGCTCTGCATCAGGCTCTCTGCTCACCTGGGAGCTTGCTTACCCCTATCTCTGCCTGCCTCTCTGCCTACTTGTGATCTCTGTCTGTCAAATAAATAAATAAAATATTTTTTTTTCAAAGATTTTATTTATTTATTTGAGAGAGAGACAGTGAGAGAGAGCATGAGCGAGGAGAAGGTCAGAGAGAGAAGCAGACTCCCCATGGAGCTGGGAGCCCAATGTGGGACTCGATCCCGGGACTCCGGGATCATGACCTGAGCTGAAGGCAGTCGTCCAACCAACTGAGCCACCCAGGCGTCCCAAATAAAATATTTTTTAAAAAGAAACAAAGTAGATGAACAATGGGGAAATAAACAACAACAATAACAACAAAGAGAATGACAGAGAGAGGGAGGCAAACCATAAGAGAGACTCTTAACTAAAGAGTACAAACTAAGCTTTGTTGAAGAGGAGGAGGATGGGGTCGGGTTGAGTGTTGGCTATTAAGGCAAACACTTGTGATGAGCACAGGGTATTGTGTGTAAGTGATGAATTACTATACTACTCCTGAAACTTATTATACTATCTGTTAACTAACTAGAATTTAAATAAAAACTTGAGGGGTGCCTGGGTGGCCCAGTAATTAGGCATCTGCCTTCAGCTCAGGTCATGATCCCAGGGTGCTGGGTTTGAGCCCCACATCGGGCTCCCCAGGAAGCCTCCTTCTCCCTCTCCCACTCCCCCTGCTTGTGTTCCCTCTCTAGATGTGTCTCTGTCAAATAAATAAATAAAATCTTTTTAAAAAAATGAAAACTTGAAACATTAAAAAAAATTACACCCAAAGCTAATATAATATTGTATATCAACAATACTTGAATTTTTTTCTAAATTGCATGAAATATCTAAAACATTAACCCAACCATCTACCTGTCAAAGATAAGTGCATACACACAGATTTACACAGACACACCCAATTCAACAATCTATTGTTGTTGTCTATCATACGTTGTCTATCATACGTTGCTAAAAGTTATGTTAAGTAAAGAATCTTAAAAACATTCAAAACTAAGAACAATGCATATAGAGAGGAAAATATATATTCAGAATAATCTGATTCCTCTTTTAATGTTAAAATAGTTAAACAAAAATAGTAGTGTGTATTTTATAAAACATGTGAAATTTTAATATATTACAAGACTAACAGAAAGGTTAGAAAGTAAATAGTAAGATATGTATAGCATTTGAAATAGTAATATTTATACATGAAGGTATAGATTAATAGGTTAAAACTTACATAGGATTCCCAGAGCTCCAAAAGGTTCTCTGGAGAATATATGAACATGGCAAATATATACAACAAATAAGATAAAAATGAGCATAAAATAAGATATTAAAAACAGAGGCACCTGGGTGGCTCAGTGGGTTAAGGCCTCTGCCTTTGGCTCAGGTCATGATCCCAGGGTCCTGGGATCAAGCCCTGCATCGGGCTCTCTGCTCAGCAGAGAGCCTGCTTCCTCCTCCCTCTCTCTCTGCCTGCCTCTCTGCCTACTTGTGATCTCTATCTGTCAGGTAAAATAGGTGAAATCTTTAAAAAAATATTAAAATCATTTAATTAACCCAAGAGATACTTTCCATACTGGATGCACCAATTTACATTTACATTCCCAGCAGTGTATAAAGGTTCTCTGTTCTCCACACCCTTGCCAACACTTGTTATTTTTCTCTTTAATAATAGCCAATCTGACAGATGTGAGGTGATTAGAATTTTTATTATAAGCTTATTTACTTAATATGAAGTATTTTATAGTTCAGTTCACATTTTATGTTTATTTCTCTATCGGTAAATTCCGCAGCTTCTGTTTATTTTACTACTTTATTTATATTATGTTCCCTGTAATTCTATCAATTTTTATATATTTCATACCTGAAATTTTATTTGCACAAAAAATTAGAATTTATTTACTTGTCTCCCTGCTCTTCTTATCCACATTTAAGTTCACTCCTCAAACTCCATAATTATAATAATTGAAATTACTATTTTGTTTCTTATTAAATTCTGATACTCAAATTGCTACAGACGACAGATATATTATGAGACTTTTGTGATTAGCCAATTTCTAGCATTGCAGGACTGGATTAATATAAGAGGAGAACATGCTGATGTCAGCTTCTGAGGTACACTGAAGTGTGTATGTGTGTGTATGTGTGTGTGTAGTTGGGGAACGTATTTCAGGGAGCACTGGGGGTGGTGTAGAAACAATAACACTTTGAACACTGAAAAAATAAAATAAAATTTTAAAAAAGGTATTGATAAGATAAAATAGTTTAAAAAGGTTAAACAAAGGAAAGTGGAATAAGTTAAAAAATAGAATAAGAAAAAATAAAATTGAAGAAATTTAACTTTGAATGGCTAAAGAATCATGGGGAAAGAGCAATAAATCCTAAGGGCTGTATTCCCCTAAAATTGGTGTTTCGTAGTTCTTTTTTTTTTTTTTTTAATTTCTTTTCAGTGGAACAGCATTCATTGATTTTGCACCACACCCAGTGCTCCATGCAATCCGTGCCCTCTCCAATACCCACCACCTGGTTCTCCCAAATTCCCAACCACCGCCCCTTCAAAACCCTCAGATTGTTTTTCAGAGTCCATAGTCTCTCATGGTTCACCTCCCATTCCGATATCCCTCAACGCCCTTCTCCTCTCCATCTCCCCTTGTCCTCCATATTTGTTATGCTCCACAAATCAGTGAAACCATATGATAATTGACTCTCTCTGGTTGACTTATTTCACTCAGCATAATCTCTTTCAGTCCCGTCCATGTTGCTACAAAAGTTAGGTATTCATCCTTTCTGATGGGGGCATAATACTCCATAGTGTATATGGACCACATCTTCCTTATCCATTTGTCCGTTGAAGGGCATCTTGGTTCTTTTTTTTTTTTTTAAGATTTTATTTATTCATTTGACAGAGAGAGATCACAAGCAGGCAGAGAGGCAGGTAGAGAGAGAGGAGGAAGCGGGCTCCCCGCTGAGCAGAGAGCCCGATGCGGGTCTCGATCCCAGGACCCTGAGATCATGACCTGAGCTGAAGGCAGCGGCTTAACCCACTGAGCCACCCAGGCGCCCCGGGCATCTTGGTTCTATCCACAGTTTGGCAACCGTGGCCATTGCTGCTAGAAACATTGGGGTACAGATGGCCCATCTTTTCACTACATCTGTATCTTTGGGGTAAATACCCAGTAGTGCAATTGCAGGGTCATAGGGAAGCTCTATTTTTAATTTCTTGAGGAATCTCCACACTGTTCTCCAAAGAGGCTGCACCAACTTGCATTCTCACCAACAGTGGAAGAGGGTTCCCCTTTTTCCACATCCTCTCCAACACATGTTGTTTCCTGTCTTGCTAATTTTGGCCATTCTAACTGGGGTAAGGTGATATCTCAATGTGGTTTTTATTTGAATCTCCCTGATGGCTAGTGATGATGAACATTTTTTCATGTGTCTGATAGCCATTTGTATGTCTTCATTGGAGAAGTGTCTGTTCATATATTCTGCCCATATTTTCATATGATTGTCTGTTTTGTGTGTGTTGAGTTTGAGGAGTTCTTTATAGATCCTGGATATCAACCTTTTGTCTGTACTGTCATTTGCAAATATCTTCTCCCATTCCGTGGGTTGCCTCTTTGTTTAATTGACCGTTTCCATTGCTGTGCAGAAGGCTTCGATCTTGATGAGTCCCAAAAGTTCATTTTCACTTTTGTTTCCTTTGCTGTCGCTGATATTGAAGAGGTTACTGCCTATGTTCTCCTCTAGGATTCTGATGGATTCCTGTCTCACATTGAGGGCTTTTATCTATTTTGAGTTTATCTTTGTGTATGGTGTAAGAGAATGGTCAAGTTTCATTCTTCTACATATAGCTGTCCAATTTTCCCAGCACCATTTATTGAAGAGACTGTCTTCTTTCCACTGTATATTTTTTCCTGTTTTGTCGAAGATTAAATGACCAGAGAGTTGAGGGTCCATATCTGGGCTCTCTACTCTGTTCCACTGGTCTGTGTGTGTGTGTTTATGCCAGTACCATGCTGTCTTGGTGATCACGGCTTTGTAGTAAAGCTTAAAATCAGGTAACGTGATGCTCCAAGTTTTAGTTTTGTTTTTCAACATTTCCTTAGCGATTTGGGGTCTCTTCTGGTCCCATACAAATTTCTGGATTATTTGCTCCAGCTCTTTGAAAAATACCGGTGGAATTTTGATCAGAATGGCATTAAAAGTATAGATTGCTCTAGGCTGTATAGACATTTTAACAATGTGTTTTCTTCCGATCCAAGAGCATGAAATGGTCTTCCATCTTTTTGTGTCTTCTTCAATTTCTTTCATGAGTGTTCTGTAGTTCCTTGAGTACAGACCCTTTACCTCTTTGGTTAGGTTTATTCCCAGGTATCTTATAGTTCTTGGTGCTATAGTAAATGGAAACGATTCTCTAATTTCCCTTTCTGTATTTTCAATGTATAAGAAAATGTACTTTCTTATGAAAATTTATAAGAAAGCCATTGATTTCTGTACATCGACTTTTTATCCTGCCACATCGCTGAATTGTTGTATGAGTTCTAGTAGTTTGGTGGTGGAGTCTTTTGGGTTTTCCATATAAAAAATCATGTCATCAGCGATGAGAGAGAGTTTGACTTTTTCATTGCCAATTTGGATACCTTTTATTTCTCTTTGTTGTCTGATTGCTGTTGCTAGGACTTCTCATACTATGCTGAATAAGAGTGGTGAGAGTGGGCATCCTTGTCGTGTTCCTGATCTCAACGGGAAGGCTGCAACCTTTTTCCCATTGAGGATGATAGATAGATTTTATGAAGTTCAGGAATGTTCCCTCTATCCCTATACTTTGAAGCGTTTTAATCAGGAATGGATGCTGGATTTTGTCAAAGGCTTTTTCTGTATCAATTGAGAGGACCATGTGCTTCTTCTCCCATCTCTTATTGATTTGTTCTATCATATTGATTGATTTGCGAATTTTAAACCACCCTTGTAACCCAAGGATGAATGCCACTTGTCATGGTGGATAATCCTTTTTTTTTTATTTTATTTTTTTTATAAACATATATTTTTATCCCCAGGGGTACAGGTCTGCGAACCGCCAGGTTTACACACTTCACAGCACTCACAATAGCAAATACCCTCCCCAATATCCATAACCCCACCCCCCTCGCCCAACCCCCCTCCCCCCATCAACCCTCAGTTTGTTTTGTGAGATTAAGAGTCACTTATGGTTTGTCTCCCTCCCAATCCCATCTTGTTACATTTATTCTTCTCCTAACCCCTTAAACCCCCATGTTGCATCTCCTCTCCCTCATATCAGGGAGATCATATGATAGTTCTCTTTCTCCGATTGACTTATTTCGCGAAGCACGATACCCTCTAGTTCATTCCACGTTGTCGCAAATGGCAAGATTTCATTTCTTTTGATGGCTGCATAGTATTCCATTGTGTATATATACCACCTCTTCTTTATCCATTCATCTGTTGATGGACATCTAGGTTCTTTCCATAGTTTGGTTATTGTAGACATTGCTGCTATAAACATTCGGGTGCACGTGCCCCTTCGGATCCCTACGTTTGTATATTTAGGGTAAATACCCAGCAGTGCAATTGCTGGGTCATAGGGTAGTTCTATTTTCAACATTTTGAGGAACCTCCATGCTGTTTTCCAGAGTGCTTGCACCAGCTTGCATTCCCACCAACAGTGTAGGAGGGTTCCCCTTTCTCCGCATCCTCGCCAGCATCTGTCATTTCCTGATTTGTTAATTTTAGCCATTCTGACTGGTGTGAGGTGATATCTCATGGTGGTTTTGATTTGTATTTCCCTGATGCCGAGTGATGTGGAGCGCTTTTTCATGTGTCTGTTGGCCATCTGGATGTGTTCTTTGCAGAAATGTCTGTTCATGTCCTCTGCCCATTTCTCGATTGGATTATTTGTTCTTTGGGTGTTGAGTTTGCTAAGTTCTTTATAGATTTTGGACACTAGCCCTTTATCTGATATGTCATTTGCAGATATCTTCTCCCATTCTGTCAGTTGTTTTTTGGTTTTGTTCACTGTTTCCTTTGCTGTGCAAAAGCTTTTGATCTTGATAAAAATTCCAATAGTTCATTTTTGCACTTGCTTCCCTTGCCTTTGGCGATGTTCCTAGGAAGATGTTGCTGTGGCTGAGGTCGAAGAGGTTGCTGCCTGTGTTCTCCTCAAGGATTTTGATGGATTCCTTTCTCATATTGAGATCCTTCATCCATTTGGTGTCTATTTTCGTGTGTGGTGTAAGGAAATGATCCAATTTCATTTTTCTGCATGTGGCTGTCCAATTTCCCCAACACCATTTATTGAAGAGGCTGTCTTTTTTCCATTGGACTTTCATTCCTTGATTGATCAATGTGTCTGTTTTGGTGCCAGTACCATGCTGTCTTGATGATGACAGCTTTGTAATAGAGCTTGAAGTCCGGAATTGTGATGCCACCAACTTTGGCTTTCTTTTTCAATATTCCTTTGGCTATTCGAGGTCTTTTCTGGTTCCATATAAATTTTAGGATTATTTGTTCCATTTCTTTGAAAAAAATGGATGGTACTTTGATAGAAATTGCATTAAATGTGTAGATTGCTTTAGGTAGCATAGACATTTTCACAATATTTATTCTTCCAATCCAGGAGCATGGAACATTTTTCCATTTCTTTGTGTCTTCCTCAATTTCTTTCATGAGTACTTTATAGTTTTCTGTGTATAGATTCTTAGTCTCTTTGGTTAGGTTTATTCCTAGGTATCTTATAGTTTTGGGTGCAATTGTAAATGGGATGGACTCCTT